>NC_091463.1:105924622-105927122 GCF_027789765.1 Dendropsophus ebraccatus | reverse complement strand
CTGGCAACAGAGTGAGGACCTGAGGGACTACGTATCAGGGTGGTTTGGTGCTCTCCCCACTAGGAGGCGCCCCTTGGCAATGGGCTTCCTTCTCTGGAGAGGGATATCTGGCTATTCCTGTGTTCTGAGACTCGTAACTGAGGCTCCATGGACCCCTTTTTTGCATATATATATATATATATATATATATATACACACTCTGACATACAACCAACATACTGTACACCTGGACATTATATATATATATATATATATATATATACAGTATATACACTACCGTTCAAAAGTTTGGGGTCACAGTGAAATGTCCTTATTTCTGAAGGAAAAGCACTGTACTTCTCAATGAAGATAACAAACTAGTCCTAACTTACACCCAATCCCCTCTATACATTGCTAATGTGGTAAGTGACTATTCTAGCTGCAAATGTCTGGTGTTTGGTGCAATATCTACATAGGTGTATAGAGGCCCATTTCCAGCAACTATCACTCCAGTCTTCTAATGGTACAAGGTGTTTGCTCATTGGCTCAGAAGGATAATTGATGATTAGAAAACCCTTGTGCAATCATGTTCACACATCTGAAAACAGTCTAGCTGGTTACAGAAGCTACAAAACTGACCTTCCTTTGAGCAGATTGTGTTTCTGGAGCATCACATTTGTGGGGTCAATTTAACGCTCAAAATGGCCAGAAAAAAGAGAACTTTCATCTGAAACTCGACAGTCTATTCTTGTTCTTAGAAATGAAGGCTATTCCATGCCAGAAATTGCTAAGAAATTGAAGATTTCCTACAACGGTGTGTACTACTCCCTTCAGAGGACAGCACAAACAGGCTCTAACCAGAGTAGAAAAAGAAGTGGGAGGCCGCGTTGCACAACTAAGCAAGAAGATAAGCACATTAGAGTCTCTAGTTTGAGAAACAGACGCCTCACAGGTCCCCACCTGGCATCTTCATTACATAGTCCCCGCAAAACACCAGTGTCACCATCTACAGCAGGGGTGGGGAACCTTTTCCATGTCGAGGGCCGGTCGGGCATTAATAAAATCATTCGAGGGCCGCATACCGTGCGCGGCAGTTAGTAGCGGGGGTTTGCAGCACCCAGGGCAAAGTATTGTTCCCCTAGTGCCCCTGCTATTGTAGTTAATCCCCAGTGATGCCCCTTGTAGTCTAGTTAACCCCCAAGTCATGTCCCTGGTAGCCTAAATAACCCCCATCAGTCATGTCCCTGGTGGACTAGTTAACCCCCATCAGTCATGTCCCTGGTGGACTAGTTAACCCCCATCAGTCATGTCCCTGGTGGACTAGTTAACCCCCATCAGTCATGTCCCTGGTGGACTAGTTAACCCCCATCAGTCATGTCCCTGGTGGACTAGTTTAACCCCCATCAGTCATGTCCCTGGGTGGACTAGTTATCCCCCATCAGTCATGTCCCTGTAGGCCTAGTTAACCCCCATCTGTCATGTCCTGGTGGACTAGTTAACCCCCATCTGTCATGTCCCTGGTGGCCTAGTTAACCCCCATGCATTCATGTCCCTGGTGGACTAGTTAACCCCCATCAGTCATGTCCCTGGTGGACTAGTTAACCCCCGTCAGTCCATGTCCCTGGTGGACCTAGTTAACCCCCATCAGTCATGTCCCTGGTGGACTAGTTAACCCCCGTCAGTCATGTCCCTGGTGGCCTAGTTAACCCCATCAGGCATGTCCCTGGGTGGCCTAGTTAACCCCCATCAGTCATGTCCCTGGTGGCCATGTTAACCCCCGTCAGTCATGTCCCTGGTGGCCTAGTTAACCCCCATCTGTCATGTCCCTGGTGGACTAGTTAACCCCCATCTGTCATGTCCCTGGTGGCCTAGTTAACCCCCATCAGTCATGTCCCTGGTGGACTAGTTAACCCCCATCAGTCATGTCCTGGTTGGCTAGTTAACCCCCAAAAAAAAAAAATAAATATCCCACTCACCTTACCTCCGTTCCCACACTGTCCAGGTCCTCTTCTCTCCCACATCCTCTTATGTCCCAGGTCCTCTGTGCCGGTCTTCTCCTGCAGGCGGCGCGCGATGAAATGACGTTATCGCACACGGCCCGCAGGAGACTGAAGACACGCTGCTCTGCTGGGGAAGAAGCCGGCATAGAGACAGGAGGATGCTGTGTGCGCCGGCTCCTTCCTCCTCCAGAGCAGCGCGCATTACAGGGAGCTGCGGGCCGGAGGTTCCCCACCCCTGATCTACAGCTTCAGGGCAGAGTGGCAAAGAAAAAGCCATATCTGAACCGGCCAATAAAAGAAAAAGAGTAAGATGGGCAAAAGAAGACGAGATTGGGCAGAGGAAGACTGGAAAAAAGTGTTGTGGACGATGGATGAATCCAAGTCTGAGGTGTTTGGATGACAAAGAAGAAGGTTTGTGAGACGCAGAAGAAATGAGAAGATGCTGGAAGAATGCCTGACGCCATCTGTTATACATGGTGGAGGTCATGTGATGGTCTGGGGTTGGTGCTGGTAAGGGGGGA
>NC_091463.1:105909622-105919622 GCF_027789765.1 Dendropsophus ebraccatus | reverse complement strand
TGTCACATACCGCCATCCTCCTGTGTGTGTCACATACCGCCATCCTCCTGTGTGTACTGTCACATACCTCCATCCTCCTGTGTGTACAGTGTCACATACCGCCATCCTCCTGTGTGTAATGTCACATACCGCCATCCTCCTGTGTGTAGTGTCACATACCGCCATCCTCCTGTGTGTAGTGTCACATACCGCCATCCTGCTGTGTGCAGTGTCACATACCGCCATCCTCCTGTGTATAGTGTCACATACCGCCATCCTCCTGTGTGTAATGTCACATACCGCCATCCTCCTGTGTAGTGTCACATACCGCCATCCTCCTGTGTGTAGTGTCACATACCGCCATCCTCCTGTGTGTGTCACATACCGCCATCCTCCTGTGTGTGTCACATACCGCCATCCTCATGTGTATACTGTCACATACCGCCATCCTCCTGTGTGTGTCACATACCGCCATCCTCCTGTGTGTAGTGTCACATACCGCCATCCTCCTGTGTGTAGTGTCACATACCGCCATCCTCCTGTGTGTGTCACATACCGCCATCCTCCTGTGTGTGTCACATACCGCCATCCTCCTGTGTGTGTCACATACCGCCATCCTTCTGTGTGTGTCACATACCGCCATCCTCCTGTGTGTGTCACATACACGCCATCCTCCTGTGTATACTGTCACATACCGCCATCCTCCTGTGTGTAGTGTCACATACCGCCATCCTCCTGTGTGTGTCACATACCGCCATCCTCCTGTGTGTAATGTCACATACCGCCATCCTCCTGTGTGTAGTGTCACCTACCGCCATCCTCCTGTGTGTAGTGTCACATACCGCCATCCTCCTGTGTGTAGTGTCACATACCGCCATCCTCCTGTGTGTGTCACATACCGCCATCCTCCTGTGTGTGTCACATACCGCCATGCTCCCTGTGTGTACTGTCACATACCGCCATCCTCCTGTGTGTGTCACATACCGCCATCCTCGATGTGTGTAGTGTCACATACCGCCATCCTCCTGTGTGTAGTGTCACATACCGGCATCCTCCTGTGTGTGCCACATACCGCCATCCTCCTGTGTGTAGTGTCACATACCGCCATCCTCCTGTGTGTAGTGTCACATACCGCCATCCTCCTGTGTGTAGTGTCACATACCGTCATCCTCATGTGTGTAGTGTCACATACCGCCATCCTCCTGTGTGTGTCACATACCGCCATCCTCATGTGTGTAGTGTCACATACCGCCATCCTCCTGTGTGTAGTGTCACATACCGCCATCCTCCTGTGTGTACAGTGTCACATACCGCCATCCTCCTGTGTGTACTGTCACATACCGCTATCCTCCTGTGTGTAGTGTCACATACCGCCATCCTTCTGTGTGTAATGTCACATACCGCCATCCTTCTGTGTGTAGTGTCACATACCGCCATCCTCCTGTGTGTAATGTCACATACCGCCATTCTCCTGTGTGCAGTGTCACATACCGCCATCCTCCTGTGTATAGTGTCACATACCGCCATCCTCCTGTGTGTGTCACATACCCGCATCCCTTCTGTGTGTGTCACATACCGCCATCCTCCTGTGTGTAGTGTCACATACCGCCATCCTCATGTGTGTAGTGTCACATACCGCCATCCTCCTGTGTGTGTCACATACCGCCATCCTCATGTGTGTAGTGTCACATACCGCCATCCTCATGTGTGTAGTGTCACATACCGCCATCCTCATGTGTGTAGTGTCACATACCGCCATCCTCCTGTGTGTAGTGTCACATACCGCCATCCTCCTGTGTGTAGTGTCACATACCGCTATCCTCCTGTGTGTAGTGTCACATACCGCCATCCTCATGTGTGTAGTGTCACATACCGCCATCCTCCTGTGTATAGTGTCACATACCGCCATCCTCCTGTGTATAGTGTCACATACCGCCATCCTTCTGTGTGTAGTGTCACATACCGCCATCCTTCTGTGTGTAGTGTCACATACCGCCATCCTCCTGTGTTTTTCACATACCGCCATCCTTCTGTGTGTAGTGTCACATACCTTCATCCTCCTGTGTGTAGTGTCACATACCGCCATCCTCCTGTGTGTGTCACATACCGCCATCCTCATGTGTGTAGTGTCACATACCGCCATCCTCCTGTGTGTAGTGTCACATACCGCCATCCTCCTGTGTGTGTCACATACCGCCATCCTCATGTGTGTAGTGTCACATACCGCCATCCTCCTGTGTGCAGTGTCACATACCGCCATCCTCCTGTGTATAGTGTCACATACCGCCATCCTCCTGTGTGTGTCACATACCGCCATCCTCCTGTGTGGTGTCACATACCGCCATCCTCCTGTGTGTAGTGTCACATACCGCCATCCTCATGTGTGTAGTGTCACATACCGCCATCCTCCTGTGTGTGTCACATACCGCCATCCTCATGTGTGTAGTGTCACATACCGCCATCCTCATGTTGTAGTGTCACATACCGCCATCCTCCTGTGTGTAGTTGTCACATACCGCCATCCTCCTGTGTGTAGTGTCACATACCGCTATCCCTCCTGTGTGTAGTGTCACATACCGCAATCCTCTTGTGTGTAATGTCACATACCGCCATCCTCCTGTGTATAGTGTCACATACCGCCATCCTCCTGTGTGTGTCACATACCGCCATCCTCCTGTGTGTGTCACATACCGCCATCCTCATGGTGTGTAGTGTCACATACCGCCACCTCCTGTGTGTGTCACATACCGCCATCCTCATGTGTGTAGTGTCACATACCGCCATCCTCCTGTGTGTAGTGTCACATACAGCCATCCTCCTGTGTGTAGTGTCACATACCGCCATCCTCATGTGTGTAGTGTCACATACCGCCATCCTCCTGTGTATAGTGTCACATCCGCCATCCTCCTGTGTGTGTCACATACCGCCATCCTCCTGTGTGTGTCACATACCGCCATCCTCCTGTGTGTAGTGTCACATACCGCCATCCTCCTGTGTGTAGTGTCACATACCGCCATCCTGCTGTGTGTAGTGTCACATACCGCCATCCTCATGTGTGTAGTGTCACATACCGCCATCCTCCTGTGTATAGTGTCACATACCGCCATCCTCCTGTGTGTGTCACATACCGCCATCCTCCTGTGTGTAGTGTCACATACCGCCATCCTTCTGTGTGTAGTGTCTCATACCGCCATCCTCCTGTGTGTGTCACATACCTCCATCCTCCTGTGTGTAGTGTCACATACCGCCATCCTCCTGTGTGTGTCACATACCGCCATCCTCCTGTGTATACTATCACATACCGCCATCCTCCTGTGTATACTGTCACATACCGCTATCCTCCTGTGTGTAGTGTCACATACCGCCATCCTCCTGTGTGTAGTGTCACATACCGCCATCCTCCTGTGTGTGTCACATACCGCCATCCTCCTGTGTGTACAGTGTCACATACCGCCATCCTCCTGTGTGTAATGTCACATACCGCCATCCTGCTGTGTGTAGTGTCACATACCGCCATCCTCATGTGTGTAGTGTCACATACCGCCATCCTTCTGTGTGTAGTGTCACATACCGCCATCCTCCTGTGTGTAGTGTCACATACATCCATCCTCCTGTGTGTAGTGTCACATACCGCCATCCTCCTGTGTGTACAGTGTCACATACCGCCATCCTCCTGTGTGTAATGTCACATACCGCCTTCCTCCTGTGTGTAGTGTCAAATACCGCCATCCTTCTGTGTGTAATGTCACATACCTCCATCCTCCTGTGTGTAGTGTCACATACCGCCATCCTCCTGTGTATAGTGTCACATACCGCCATCCTCCTGTGTGTGTCACATACCGCCATCCTCCTGTGTATACTGTCACATACCGCCATCCTCCTGTGTGTGTCACATACCGCCATCCTCCTGTGTATACTGTCACATACCGCCATCCTCCTGTGTGTAGTGTCACATACCGCCATCCTCCTGTGTGTAGTGTCACATACCGCCATCCTCCTGTGTGTAGTGTCACATACCGCCATCCTCCTGTGTGTAGTGTCACATACCGCCATCGTCCTGTGTATAGTGTCACATACCGCCATCCTCCTGTGTGTAGTGTCACATACCGCCATCCTCCTGTGTGTGTCACATACCGCCATCCTCCTGTGTGTAGTGTCACATACCGCCATCCTCCTGTGTGTGTCACATACCGCCATCCTCCTGTGTGTGTCACATACCGCCATCCTCCTGTGTGTAGTGTCACATACCGCCATCCTCCTGTGTGTAGTGTCACATACCGCCATCCTGCTGTGTGTAGTGTCACATACCGCCATCCTCATGTGTGTAGTGTCACATACCGCCATCCTCCTGTGTATAGTGTCACATACCGCCATCCTCCTGTGTGTCGTCACATACCGCCATCCCTCCTGTGTTGTAGTGTCACATACCTCCATCCTTCTGTGTGTAGTGTCTCATACCGCCATCCTTCCTGTGTGTGTCACATACCTCCATCCTCCTGTGATGTAGTTCACATACCGCCATCCTCCTGGTAGGTGTCACCTACCGCCATCCTCCTGTGTACTATCACATACCGCCATCCTCCTGTGTATACTGTCACATACCGCTATCCTCCTGTGTGTAGGGTCACATACCGCCTATCCTCCTGTGTGTAGTGTCACATACCGCCATCCTCCTATGTGTAGTGTCACATACCGCCATCCTCCTTGTGTGTGTCACATACCGCCATCCTCATCGTGTACCGTGTCACATACCGCCATCCTCCTGTGTTTTACTGTCACATACCGCCATCCTCCTGTGTTGTGTCAAATACCACCATCCTTCTGTGTGTAGTGTCACATACACGCCATCCTCCTGTGTGTAGTGTCACATACCGCCATCCTCTTGTGTGTAATGTCACATACCGCCATCCTCCTGTGCCCTTGGTAGTGTCACATACCGCCATCCTCCTGTGTGTAGTGTCACATACCGCCATCCTCCTGTGTGTGTCACATACCGCCATCCTCCTGTGTGTGTCACATACCGCCATCCTCATGTGTGTAGTGTCACATACCGCCATCCTCCTGTGTGTAGTGTCACATACCGCCATCCTCCTGTGTGTGTCACATACCGCCATCCTCATGTGTGTAGTGTCACATACCGCCATCCTCCTGTGTGTAGTGTCACATACCGCCATCCTCCTGTGTGTAATGTCACATACCGCCATCCTCCTGTGTGTAGTGTCACATACCCCCATCCTCCTGTGTATAGTGTCACATACCGCCATCCTCCTGTGTGTGTCACATACCGCCATCCTCCTGTGTGTAGTGTCACATACCGCCATCCTCCTGTGTGTGTCACATACCGCCATCCTCCTGTGTGTGTCACATACCGCCATCCTCCTGTATTGTACTGTCACAATACCTTCATTCCTCCTTGTGTTGTACAGTGTCACAATACCGCCATCTCCCTGTGTGTAATGTCACTACCGCCATCCTCCTGTGTGTAGTGTCACATACCGCCATCCTCCTGTGTGTAGTGTCACATACCTGCCATCCTCCTGTGTGTAATGGTCACATACCGCCATCCTCCTGTGTTAGTGTCACATACCGCCATCCTCCTGTGTGTAGTGTCACATACCGCCATCCTCCTGTGTGTGTCACATACCCGCCAATCCTCCTGTGTGTACTGTCACATACCTCCCTCCTCCTGTGTGTACAGGGTCACATACCGCCATTCCTCCTGTGTGTAATGTCACATACCGCCATCCTCCTGTGTGTAGTGTCACATACCGCCAATCCTCCTGTGATGTAGTGTCACATACCGCCATCCTGCTGTGTGCAGTGTCACATACCTCCATCCTCCTGTGTATGTGTCACATACCGCCATCCTCCCTGTGTGTGTAATGTACATAACGCCATCCTCCTGGTAGTGTCACATACCGCCATCCTCCTGTGTGTAGTGTCACATACGCCATCCTCCTGTGTGTGTCACATACCGCCATCCTCATGTGTATACTGTCACATACCGCCATCCTCCTGTGTGTGTCACATACCGCCATCCTCCTGTGTGTAGTTGTCACATACCGCCATCCTCCTGTGTGTAGTGTAACATACCCGCCATCCTCCTGTGTGTGTCACATACCGCCATCCTCCTGTGTGTGTCACATACCCGCCATCCTCCTGTGTGTGTCACATACCGCCATTCCTCCTGTGTGTGTCAATACCGCCATCCTCCTGTGTGTGTCACATACCGCCATCCTCCTGTGTATACGTCACATACCGCCATCCTCCTGTGTGTAGTGTCACATACCGCCATCCTCTGTGTGTTCACATACCGCCATCCTCCTGTGTGTAATGTCCACATACCGCCATCCTCCTGTTGTGTAGTGTCACATACCGCCATCCTCCTGTGTGTAGTGTCACATACCGCCATCCTGCTGTGTGCAGTGTCACATACCTCCATCCTCCTGTGTATAGTGTCACATACCGCCATCCTCCTGTGTGTAATGTCACATAACGCCATCCTCCTGTGTAGTGTCACATACCGCCATCCTCCTGTGTGTAGTGTCACATACCGCCATCCTCCTGTGTGTGTCACATACCGCCATCCTCATGTGTATACTGTCACATACCGCCATCCTCCTGTGTGTGTCACATACCGCCATCCTCCTGTGTGTAGTGTCACATACCGCCATCCTCCTGTGTGTAGTGTCACATACCGCCATCCTCCTGTCTGTGTCACATACCGCCATCCTCCTGTGTGTGTCACATACCGCCATCCTCCTGTGTTGTGTCCACATACCGCATCTCTCCTGTGTGTGTCACATACCGCCATCCTCCTGTGTGTGTCACATACCGCATCCTCCTGTGTATACTGTCACAATACCGCCATCCTCCTGTGTGTAGTGTCACAATACCGCCATCCTCCTGTGTGTGTCACATACCGCCATCCTCCTGTGTGTAATGTCACATACCGCCATCCTCCTGTGTGTAGTGTCACATACCGCCATCCTCCTGTGTGTGTCACATACCGCCATCCTCCTGTGTGTGTCACATACCGCCATGCTCCTGTGTGTAGTGTCACATACCGCCATCCTCCTGTGTGTGTCACATACCGCCATCCTCATGTGTGTAGTGTCACATACCGCCATCCTCCTGTGTCTAGTGTCACATACCGCCATCCTCCTGTGTGTAGTGTCACATACCGTCATCCTCATGTGTGTAGTGTCACATACCGCCATCCTCCTGTGTGTGTCACATACCGCCATCCTCATGTGTGTAGTGTCACATACCGCCATCCTCCTGTGTGTAGTGTCACATACCGCCATCCTCCTGTGTGTACAGTGTCACATACCGCCATCCTCCTGTGTGTACTGTCACATACCGCCATCCTCCTGTGTGTGTCACATACCGCCATCCTTCTGTGTGTAATGTCACATACCGCCATCCTTCTGTGTGTAGTGTCACATACCGCCATCCTCCTGTGTGTAATGTCACATACCGCCATCCTCCTGTGTGCAGTGTCACATACCGCCATCCTCCTGTGTATAGTGTCACATACCGCCATCCTCCTGTGTGTGTCACATACCGCCATCCTTCTGTGTGTGTCACATACCGCCATCCTCCTGTGTGTAGTGTCACATACCGCCATCCTCATGTGTGTAGTGTCACATACCGCCATCCTCCTGTGTGTGTCACATACCGCCATCCTCATGTGTGTAGTGTCACATTACCGCCATCCTCATGTGGTTGTAGTGTCACATACCGCCATCCTCATGTGTAGTGTCACATACCGCCATCCACCTGTGTGTAGTGTCACATACCGCCATCCTCCTGTGTGTAGTTGTCACATACCGCTATCCTCCTGTGTGTAGTGTTCACATACCGCCATCCTCATGTGTGGTAGTGGTCACATACCGCCATCCTCCTGTGTATAGTGTCACATACCGCCATCCTCCTGTGTATAGTGTCACATACCGCCATCCTCCTGTGTGTGTCACATACCGCCATCCTCCTGTGTGTGTCACATACCGCCATCCTTCTGTGTGTAATGTCACATACCGCCATCCTTCTGTGTGTAGTGTCACATACCGCCATCCTCATGTGTGTAGTGTCACATACCGCCATCCTCCTGTGTATAGTGTCACATACCGCCATCCTCCTGTGTATAGTGTCACATACCGCCATCCTCCTGTGTGTGTCACATACCGCCATCCTCCTGTGTGTGTCACATACCGCCATCCTTCTGTGTGTAATGTCAAATACCGCCATCCTTCTGTGTGTAGTGTCACATACCGCCATCCTCCTGTGTGTTAATGTCACATACCGCCATCCTCCTGTGTTGCAGTGTCACATACCGCCATCCTCCTGTGTGTAGTGTCACATACCGCCATCCTCCTGTGTATAGTGTCACATACCGCCATCCCTCCTGGTGTGTGTCACATACCGCCATCATCCTGTGTGTGTCACATACCGCCATCCCTCTGTGTGTAGTGTCACATTACCGCCATCCTCATGTGTGTAGTGTCACCTACCGCCATCCTCCTGTGTGTGTCACATACCGCCATCTCATGTGGTAGTGTCACATACCGCCATCCTCCTGTGTTGTAGTGTCACATTACCGCCATTCCTCATGTGTGTAGTGTCACATACCGCCATCCTACCTGTGTTGTAGTGTCACATACCGGCCATCCTCCTGGTGTAGTGTCACACAGTACCGCCTATCCTCCTGTGTGGAGTGTCCACATACCGCCATCCTCCTGTGATAGTGTCACATTCACCGCCATCCTCCTCGTGGTATAGTGTCACATACCGCCATTCCTTCCTGTGTATAGGTACACATTACCGCCATCCTTCTCGTGTGTTGTAGTGGCACATACCGCCATCGCTTCTGTGTTTCGTGTCACCATAACGCCATCCTCCTGTCGTTTTTCACATACCGCCATCCTTCTGTGTGTAGTGTCACATACCTCCATCCTCCTGTGTGTAGTGTCACATACCGCCATCCTCCTGTGTGTGTCACATACCGCCATCCTAATGTGTGTAGTGTCACATACCGCCATCCTCCTGTGTTTAGTGTCACATACCGCCATCCTCCTGTGTGTGTCACATACCGCCATCCTCATGTGTGTAGTGTCACATACCGCCATCCTCCTGTGTGCAGTGTCACATACCGCCATCCTCCTGTGTATAGTGTCACATACCGCCATCCTCCTGTGTGTGTCACATACCGCCATCCTCCTGTGTGTGTCACATACCGCCATCCTCCTGTGTGTAGTGTCACATACCGCCATCCTCATGTGTGTAGTGTCACATACCGCCATCCTCCTGTGTGTGTCACATACCGCCATCCTCATGTGTGTAGTGTCACATACCGCCATCCTCATGTGTGTAGTGTCCACATACCGCCATCCTCCTGTGTGTAGTGTCACATACCGCCATCCTCCTGTGTGTAGGTCCACATACCGCTATTCCCTCCTGTGTGTAGTGTCACATACCGCCATCCTCTGTGTGTAAGTGTCACATACCGCCATCCTCCTGGTGTATAGTGTCACATACCGCCATCCTCCTGTGTGTGTCCACATACCGCCATCCTCCTGTGTTGTGTCACATACCTCCATCCTCATGTGTGTAGTGTCACATACCTCCATCCTCCTGGTGTTGTGTCACACCGCCATCCTCATGTGTGTAGTGTCACATACCGCCATCCTCCTGTGTGTAGTGTCACATCCGCCATCCTCCTGTGTGTAAGTGTCACATACCTCCATCCTCATGTGTGTAGTGTCACTACCGCCATCCTCCTGTGTATAGTTGCACATACCGCCATCCTCGTGTGTGTCACATACCGCCATCCTCCTGTGTTGTGTCAGCATACCGCCATCCTCCTGTGTGTAGTGTCACATACCGCCATCCTTCTGTGTGTAGTGTCACATACCGCCATCCTCCTGTGTGTGTCACATACCGCCATCCTTCCTGTGTGTAGTGTCACATACCGCATCCTCCTGTGTGTGTCACATACCGCCATCCTCCTGTGTGTAGTGTC
>NC_091463.1:104463232-104646741 GCF_027789765.1 Dendropsophus ebraccatus | reverse complement strand
CAAATTCTCTCAAAAACTGTGACGTCACGAATTAGGTGTAATTTCTATGGAGTGTCCAGCAGGACACTCCTATTTGTAGAAGTCTATGGACTGTATTAAAGTATATGGAAGAGTATGTAATGTAATAACTACCCTTTATTGATGGACTATGTTTATTGATGCAGTATGTTTATGGAATAATTTGGGGAGCAAGGACACTTGCTCCCCAAATGGACGGCACCGAGCAGGGAGGGAGAGAGGTGTTGGTGCATCTAACTACCTCCTCCCTCCCTCCTTGGTGTAGTAGGAAAGATAGACCCTACTACTCCTCCCATCATCTGCTTATAGTATGAGCAGATAATGGGGGAGTAGTACCCCAGGGTACTACATATTAAATAAATACTTTTGGCCAAACTTCTCCTTAAAGCGATTGCAGTAACGATTCTTTCAAATGATATATTGTTTCATCTTAACGCTGATCGTTACAAAAAAAACACATCCTTCGAAATTGTTAATCGTTTAATTGGGCGAATAATCGCTCCATGTAAACGGACCATTAGAGATCAGCAGAGACAGCAACTTATCTGCATCTACTTTAGTGTTATTTGTATATGGATTAATATAGAGATGTTCCCATTTCTATATCTATGGTGCTCCCCATCCATAGGATAGAACAAGCTGATCAGTGGGGTCCGACCAGTGGGACACATTGTGTTGGCTCCATTTATTCCAGGTATAATTTAGTCTACATCTGAGAGCTAATATTTTTCTCATTACAGATGAGCATACTTATATTATAAATAGCTCGTCTACTGAGACTTCGATCGAGAATGTTGAGCATTTTGTGGACAGACATCGTGTGGAGCTGATACAGCGGGTGCCTCTGGTGGATCCCATCCTGGATGATCTCTTAAAGTGGAATGTGATGACACGTGAACAATATGACAGAGTGCACAGCATGGCCACCTCCCAGGAGCAGATGCAGAAGCTCTACAAATATATGGGATCCTGGGGAGATGAAGACAAGGAGCGATTCCTGGAATCTCTGAGAGACCATAACCATCCCCTTATTACTAATCTGGAAGGTAATTTGGTAACCCAGGGCAGCCAGTTGTTAGCAAGGACAGGTGTCGCAGGGCCTGAGTAGTATATGTCCTCCCTGGGTCCCAAACAAACACCTGTAAAAGGAAGTAGGTGTAGTCCCTGGTGTTCCCTGTGGTGTATAGGGGCACCTGGGTAATCACAGACTCCAGCATAACTTAACCACATGAATACTTTACTTGAAACTCATTTAAAGTGACAGTACAGTTCAGTACCTTGGTACAAGTTTAGATACAGCGTTTTTACAAGAGATTGATTGCCGGCGTATACTGGTGATACTTGTTAGGTTGGTTATACTTTAGATATTAAAAATAAAAAAAAGACAAATTTGTTCAGCTCTTGCTATGACTGAAATTGCAGACACACAAAAACACAAAGAAATGCAACAGCTCACCGCAATGGCAAGATACAGACCCATTACAGACATGAAAATAGTTAAAAGCAGCCCCCCCCCCCCCAACTGCTAAAAACAAAAAACTTCCACAAATATAATGAGGCTCTTGGTTGCCATTTTCAAATGGTGTAAGCTACCCCACCACGTTACAGTGGCCTCATCCCGGGGCAGATCCTACACTGTACTATGGCCTCTCCATGGCATGTAATACGCCTATGCTCTGGGCATGCAAGATTGGGCAAAAGTAATTACACCACCTGGGTGGGATGGGTGGAGTGCACGACCAAGTAGAGGCAGCCACTCCCCAATCTGGTCAGCTCTCCTAGCACACCATTTACAGTAGGCAGGAGCATGTTACTATGGCTGAAATTGTTTACTTTAGATATAAGACACTTTAGAGCACAGTCCGGTATACTCTCTCTTGTGCGGCAGTGACTAGTCAGGAACCAGCTAACTACTAACTCCCAGACTAACTAAACACTTCCATATTTGATGGCTAAGACTGGGCTAATTCCCTATTGGTGGGGGAGAACTGAGATAGTACAACGTCCCTTTTAGTTATATATGCCCCTAGTAGTTATTTATGCCCCTAGTAGTCAGATATCACCTGTATAGCTATGTATGCCCCCTGCAGCCAGATATGACCTATACAAGCAGGTATGCCCATTGGAGCCACATACACAATTGTAGCCAGGTGTGCCCCAGTAGTCAGACATGCCGCCTGCAGACAGATACAAGCTATTTCTCAGAGTGCTCGTCCTCTGGACAATGACATCCACTCTTGCGCTGATACCAATGTTATTCATAGGACACATGAACCAGGTTACACTTATGTTTCTACAGATTCAGAAACCATGGAGAAGTTAAACACGAAGGTGAAAACATCTATTATGGCTCTGCCACAAAAACGAAGGCAAAGAAGCTGGTGGCCAATGAAGCAGCAAGAAATGAGAGGTAAATCACCTGTCAGCTGTGTGAATAGCCGCACTGATTTGTTGTTGAAGAAACACTCAGTTTTATTTCAATTTTCACATATAATGCACAGTCACCATCACTATTCCTGCTAATTCATCTGCCATCTTGATCAGCCGCCATCTTGTCTTTTACATGTCAAATTACATCCTCTCAGTTTTTGTATCTGCTATCAATCCCATGATTGGCAGCTAAACCAGTATCACCACATGGGTTGTACCGTCGTCATCATTAACGTCATGTATACAGCTTGTGTTATACGGCCAATGCAGCATTATGGAGGAGGCTCTGGGGGTCGAGATCCTGACGTCAAGCTGGACAAGCTGCAGGCTCAGGTGGTGTTCTGCCTATAGATAGCTGTGCCAAACAGATGCCCTCTTAGGTGCAGTGTGTGACCCTGTTTACCACTTAAATATAGACACAGCCAACATGAGGCCGTCCCTGAGCCTGACCTCTGACCTTATATCTAACCAGCTCCTCATAGCTGGGCCCTCATACATTGGCACCACCCACAGTGCTAAACAAACACGTTAAAACAGCTAAAATAGTGGGAATATAGCGGTTCTATTGCTGTGAAAACCACCTTAAAATTGCTGCAAAAAGGCAAGTTTTAATGTCCCGTTGATTTCAGTGGGAGAAGAGTCTAAAACATGGGTTTAAAAGCCGCACTTATAATGAAGTGTCATGTCATGTCTTAGGAGGGTTTGTACTTGTTCCAGGCATTAAAAAGCGATTTTACGTGAAAAAAAACACATAAAAAAAAAAAAACACAAAAAAAGTGTAGTTTTTAATTACTGTGAGAAGCAGTAAGTATTGGTTTAGACGGACGGACGGACGGACGTGGATTTAGCCCGCTCACCCAATCAGTGACTGCAGCGGTATCCCACCTCAGTCACCGGCTGGCTGAGCGGGGCATCCGTCAGCTTGGTCATGGCATAGCAGCAAGAGGAGATGTGCAGGTTGTCGGCAGGGTCCAGAAGCTGGACGGGCACTGCATGAGCACCGGGACAGATAAGGATACCTTCTTTATTGTGTTTTCCCCACCCCAAGACCAAAATAAATCCCCCCCCCCCCCCCCGGATTTCTCCTTTAACATTAAAGGGGTTGGCCACTTTATAGTATAATAGTTCAGTTTACAATATTAGTAAGTGTACTCACTGTATATACTGACAGCAGCTCCCTGTGCACTCACTGTATATACTGACAGCAGCTCCCTGTGCACTCACTGTATATACTGACAGCAGCTCCCTGTGTACTCACTGTATATACTGACTGCAGTTCCCTGTGTACTCACTGTATATACTGACAGCAGCTCCCTGTGTACTCACTGTATATACTGACAGCAGCTCCCTGTGTACTCACTGTATATACTGACAGCAGCTCCCTGTGCACTCACTGTATATACTGACAGCAGCTCCCTGTGCACTCACTGTATATACTGACAGCAGCTCCCTGTGTACTCACTGTATATACTGACTGCAGCTCCCTGTGTACTCACTGTATATACTGACAGCAGCTCCCTGTGTACTCACTGTATATACTGACAGCAGCTCCCTGTGTACTCACTGTATATACTGACAGCAGCTCCCTGTGTACTCACTGTATATACTGACAGCCGCTCCCTGTGTACTCACTGTATGTACTGACAGCAGCTCCCTGTGTACTCACTGTATATACTGACAGCCGCTCCCTGTGTACTCACTGTATATACTGACAGCAGCTCCCAGTGTACTCACTGTATATACTGACAGCAGCTCCCTGTGTACTCACTGTATATACTGACAGCAGCTCCCTGTACTCACTGTATATACTGACAGCAGCTCCCTCTGTACTCACTGTATATACTGACAGCAGCTCCCTGTGTACTCACTGTATATACTGACAGCAGCTCCCTGTGTACTCACTGTATATACTGACAGCAGCTCCCTGTGTACTCTCTGTATATACTGACAGCAGCTCCCTGTGTACTCACTGTATATACTGACAGCAGCTCCCTGTACTCACTGTATATACTGACAGCAGCTCCCTGTGTACTCACTGTATATACTGACAGCAGCTCCCTGTGTACTCACTGTATATACTGACAGCAGCTCCTCTGTGTACTCACTGTATATACTGACAGCAGCTCCCTGTGTACTCGCTGTATATACTGACAGCAGCTCCCTTGTACTCACTGTATACACTGACAGCAGCTCCCTGTGTACTCACTGCATATACTGACAGCAGCTCCCTGTGTACTCACCTGTATATACTGACAGCAGCTCCCTGTGTACTCACTGTATATACTGACAGCAGCTCCCTGTACTCACTGTATATACTGACAGCAGCTCCCTGTACTCACTGTATATACTGACAGCAGCTCCCTGTGTACTTCACTGTATATACTGACAGCAGCTCCCTGTGTACTCACTGTATATACTGACAGCAGCTCCCTGTACTCACTGTATATACTGACAGCAGCTCCCTGTGTACTCACTGTATATACTGACAGCAGCTCCCTGTGTACTCACTGTATATACTGACAGCAGCTCCCTGTACTCACTGTATATACTGACAGCAGCTCCCTGTACTCACTGTATATACTGACAGCAGCTCTCTGTGTACTCACTGTATATACTGACAGCAGCTCCCTGTGTACTCACTGTATATACTGACAGCAGCTCCCTGTACTCACTGTATATACTGACAGCAGCTCCCTGTACTCACTGTATATACTGACAGCAGCTCCCTGTGTACTCACTGTATATACTGACATCAGCTCCCTGTACTCACTGTATATACTGACAGCAGCTCCCTGTGTACTCACTGTATATACTGACAGCAGCTCCCTGTGTACTCACTGTATATACTGACAGCGGCCCCCTTGTATATACTGACAGCAGCTCCCTGTGTACTCACTGTATATACTGACAGCAGCTCCCTGTGTACTCACTGTATATACTGACAGCAGCTCCCTGTACTCACTGTATATACTGACAGCAGCTCCCTGTGTACTCACTGTATATTCTGACAGCAGCTCCCTGTGTACTCACTGTATATACTGACAGCATCTCCCTGTACTCACTGTATATACTGACAGCAGCTCCCTGTGTACTCACTGTATATACTGACAGCAGCTCCCTGTGTACTTACTGTATATACTGACAGCAGCTCCCTGTGTACTCACTGTATATACTGACAGCGGCTCCCTGTGTACTCACTGTATATACTGACAGCAGCTCCCTGTACTCACTGTATATACTGACAGCAGCTCCCTGTGTACTCACTGTATATACTGACAGCAGCTCCCTGTGTACTCACTGTATATACTGACAGCAGCTCCCTGTGTACTCACTGTATATACTGACAGCAGCTCCCTGTACTCACTGTATATACTGACAGCAGCTCCCTGTACTCACTGTATATACTGACAGCAGCTCCCTGTGTACTCGCTGTATATACTGACAGCAGCTCCCTGTGTACCTCATAGAGCTATTATCAGACTCCCCTCCTCCAGGCTGCCCTGCTCTGTGGTGTTTTGGTCCATAAGATGGCTGACATGGAGGAGCATGTGACCAGGCCCCGCCCCCCAGTGTCCACCACTGAGCCTGTATGTGTCTATTGAGGACACAGGGGACAGGGCCTGGTCACATGCTCCTCCATGTCGGCCATTTTATGGACTGAAACAAAACAGAGCAGGGCAGCCCGGCCTGGTGAAGGGGAGTCTGATTTTAGCTCTATGAGGTACACAGAGAGCTGCTGTCAGTATATACAGTGAGTACACAGGGAGCTGCTGTCAGTATATACAGTGAGTACACAGGGAGCTGCTTTCAGTATATACAGTGAGTACACAGGGAGCTGCTGTCAGTATATACAGTGAGTACACAGGGAGCTGCTGTCAGTATATACAGTGAGTACAGGGAGCTGCTGTCAGTATATACAGTGAGTACACAGGCAGCTGCTGTCAGTATATACAGTGAGTACACAGGGAGCTGCTGTCAGTATATACAGTGAGTACAGGGAGCTGCTGTCAGTATATACAGTGAGTACACAGGGGGCTGCTGTCAGTATATACAGTGAGTACACAGGGAGCTGCTGTCAGTATATACAGTGAGTACAGGGAGCTGCTGTCAGTATATACAGTGAGTACACAGGGAGCTGCTGTCAGTATATACAGTGAGTACACAGAGAGCTGCTGTCAGTATATACAGTGAGTACAGGGAGCTGCTGTCAGTATATACAGTGAGTACAGGGAGATGCTGTCAGTATATACAGTGAGTACACAGGGAGCTGCGGTCAGTATATACAGTGAGTACACAGAGAGCTGCTGTCACTATATACAGTGAGTACACAGGGAGCTGCTGTCAGTATATACAGTGAGTACAGGGAGCTGCTGTCAGTATATACAGTGAGTACACAGGGGGCTGCTGTCAGTATATACAGTGAGTACACAGGGAGCTGCTGTCAGTATATACAGTGAGTACAGGGAGCTGCTGTCAGTATATACAGTGAGTACACAGGGAGCTGCTGTCAGTATATACAGTGAGTACACAGAGAGCTGCTGTCAGTATATACAGTGAGTACAGGGAGCTGCTGTCAGTATATACAGTGAGTACACTTACTAATACTTTGTACTGACCTATCTTACTATAAAGTGGCCAACCCCTTTAAATTATCAACAAAAAGAAAAGTTTGAGTGAGTGTGCGGCAGCGGCGGAGGTTGTGGCGGTCTGATGGCGTCTGGAGGCCGCGGAGATCTCCTCATTGCTTTGTACGCGGAAGGCGTTTGCTGTTGAATTGCTGAATATGGATCACAATGAAAATAAAACACCTTGCCAGCATTTTGTTCACAATCTTTCCTCAGCGTTTGCTGATACCGAGGTGTCGCAGTGATATTGTAGCAGCTGTTTGTAACACAGCCTGGCAGGGAGCGGAGCATCATTGTGTATGTGGAGGCGATACTCACATTAACCGTGTGTCACCGTGCTGTAAATGACATGCAGGCAACGAAAGCAACACCGAATACTGCAGAATAGTCAGCGGCAATGCCAACCGCCACCCATCCTTGGGGAAAACCAACTGGGAAAGCCGGGAGACCGAAAGGGGGGGCCAGAAAAAGAGGACTGTGCATGGTCCAATCTCACAGACCAGTACATGTGGGTCATGTTGGGTGGAGTGAGGAGACAGATGGGGATCAGATATAAGGGGCTATACATGATCCAGTCTCATAGACCAGTACATGTGGGTCATGTTGGGTGGAGTGAGGAGACAGAAGGGGATCAGATATAGGGGGCTATACATGATCCAGTCTCATAGACCAGTACATGTGGGTCATGTTGGGTGGAGTGAGGAGACAGAAGGGGATCAGATATAGGGGCTATACATGATCCAGTCTCATAGACCAATACATGTGGTTCCTGTTGGGTGGAGTGAGGAGACAGAAGGGGATCAGATATAGGGGGCTATACATGATCCAGTATCATAGACCAGTACATGTGGGTCATGTTGGGTGGAGTGAGGAGACAGAAGGGCCCAGATATAGGGGGCTATACATGATCCAGTATCATAGACCAGTACATGTGGGTCATGTTGGGTGGAGTGAGGAGACAGAAGGGCCCAGATATAGGGGGCTATACATGATCCAGTATCATAGACCAGTACATGTGGTTCCTGTTGGGTGGAGTGAGGAGACAGAAGGGCCCAGATATAGGGGGCTATACATGATCCAGTATCATAGACCAGTACATGCGGGTCATGTTGGGTGGAGTGAGGAGACAGAAGGGGATCAGATATAGGGGGCTATACACAATCCAGTCTCATAGACCAATACATTTGGGTCATGGTGGGGGCAGCTTTTCTGATGGCAGAAACCTCTAACAGAAAACGATTTGTCAACGTGTCGGGAAAACTTCATTTGTAACATTTTTATTTATCTCTCGATTTGACGTCCTTCCCTGATGGAATAATGGACTGCAGTGGGACTTATGTAATGGGGGTCCGGGTGATAGTAAAGATTGTAGCATCACTGAGGCCTGACTTACCTATCCGTAGCCGCCTGCATTAGCACGGACCCTTCATTGAGAATAGGTGATCCGTGTCTATAACCCGTACAACGGTCGCCTGTTTTCTTTGCGGCTGGGATCACAGACCCAACAGGAACCTGTAACACCTATGGGTGTGTGTATAGGCCATAGAAACGGATGTGTGCAAGGTCCCTACATAATGGCTGGTGGCTTTGCCCTCTTTGGCAGCATCTCTTGCTGTTGGGTTTGATCTTGCATGAGGATTTATGGAGTATTTCCACCTAAATTACCTTTTTACTTGGCTGGATAGGGGACCCATAAAGAATTCATGACAAACTTGGAAGCTTCCACCAGTCGTTCTCTCCGAACCAACTCTGTAGTACAATAATTCACTAGATTTTATGCTGAAGATTAAAAGCGATGGCTCCAAACAGCTGCGCAATCTCTGGCACCGCGTCCCCGCTATATCTGGCTGCTGTTTGCTGCATCCGATGCTTCAGTGGTGGAAACCCTATATATATATATATATATATATATATATATATATATATATATACATATACATATACATATATATATGTATATATATATATAAGCAGTAGAAGTGAGTTGCACTACAAGTCCCAGTGAGGCGGGTTCCAGCTGACTGAGTTCAGACCACGAACCTTTGATCCATAAAGTAGTGATGATCAGCGGCACACCAAATAGCTTCAAAAACGTGGAGGTTTATTCAAAAGAACAAAACATTCATAAAGTGCAGCACAGCATACCCCGCCGAAACCTCGTGCTATGCTGTGCTGCACTTTATGAATGTTTTGTTCTTTTGAATAAACCTCCACGTTTTTGAAGCTATTTGGTGTGCCACTGATCATCACTACTTTATATATATATATATATATATATATATATATATATATATATATATATACATATATGGGATTGGAGAGATCTCCCGATGTTCTGCAGTGATGGAAACCTCCTACCACATATATAGGGATTCCAGTTCTCCCGATGCTCCAGTGATGGAAACCTCCTATCACATGTATGGAGATTGGAGAGTCCTCCTGATGTTCTGCAGTGATGGAAACCTCCTATCACATATATGGGGATTGGAGAGTCCTCCTGATGTTCTGCAGTGATGGCCTTCTATCACATATATGGAGATTGGAGAGTCCTCCTGATGTTCTGCAGTGATGGCCTTCTATCACATATATGGAGATTGGAGAGTCCTCCTGATGTTCTGCAGTGATGGCCTTCTATCACATATATGGGGATTGGAGAGTCCTCCTGATGTTCTGCAGTGATGGAAACCTCCTATCACATATATGGGGATTGGAGAGTCCTCCTGATGTTCTGCCGAGGTGCAGGATCTCTTGGACGCATCTAATCGATAGTCTTATGTAGGGTTCCACGGTAATATCCAGTCACGTATTGGGTGAGGAGCCGCAATATTCTTGTTTTAGGGTGCCTTCACACCTACCGTATCGCAGCAGAAAATCCGCTGCGGATCCGCAGCAGATTTAACTAAATGAGGCTATGTGCACACTGAGGAATTCTCGAGGAATTGTAGCTGAAAGTTTTCAGGCAGAATTCAAGCAGAATTTAAGTGCCCCATTGACTTCTATAGGATTCCTCTAGCAGATCTACAGCAGAAAATTTTGCTAGGAAATTCTGCAGTGTGAACAACAGAGCAGAAAACCCATTGAACACAATGGGACTTTGCTCTGTACCCATTTTACGGGTACCCATTTTTTCAAGATGAATTCCTCGCCTTTTCCTCAGTGTGCACATACCCTGAATGAACACAGCATTAAATACGCACTGTCAAATCCGCTGCGGATCCGCAGCAGATTTGTAAGTGCGGATTTAATGCTGTGTTCATTCATTTAGTTAAATCTGCTGCGGATCTGCTGCGGATCCGCAGCGGATTTTCTGATGCAATACGGTAGGTGTGAAGGCACCCTTAGGGCCCTTGCACACTGAGCAATTCTCGAGGAATTGTAGCTGAAAAATTTCTGCTTGAAATTCCTCGCCTATTCTGCTCTGGCAGAATTTGAGCGGAATTCGGGCGGAATTTGAGCGGAATCCGCGCGGAAATCAAGCGGAATGCAAGCGGAATTACCAGCAGAATTCAAACCCCATTGACTTCTATAGGATTCCTCTAGCGGAATCCGCCCAAAGAATTGACATGTACATCCGCGCGGAATTCCAGACGGAAATTTACTCTGTGTGCACGGGCAGTCGGAAATCCCATTGTTCTCTATGGAATGAGCAATGTTGCATTTACACGGGCGGAATTCCACGCGGATTCCGCCCGCTTTTTATGGCGGAATTCGGGCAGAATTCCGCTAGAATTGCTCAGTGTGCACATACCCTTGCACTTTTTTGTCCTTAATCAGATGCGGAATATGAAAGTTTAGTGAAACTTTATCTGGTGCGGGAGCCGCTCTCTGACTTGTCTCATGAAGAGGAATACCTCTGCTCTCTATCGCTGTGGAGAAGTAAATCTTTCTGGGGCTTCAGTCACAAATCATGGGCTTATCATGGGGGGCTCTTAGGCTGGAAGCTGTAGTTATGACCAATCCTATGAGGAGTTTGTCTTGATGGTGTTGTCAAAGCTCCGAGGTCAGATATGTCAATATGTCAAAATGTCCTCCTGGCGCCTAGAAGCCATCATTCCAGCACGGTGGAGATCACGATTGTAATGTCTGACATTTGATTAAAGATTCCCCCAAAGCCAGGTGCACTGAGAAGTAAGTCTGGGTATCCTGTCAGAATGAAGACACACAGCCCCGGTGACTGGAGGACGCTGGCCTTTCATCTTCCATCCAGACACTGCCCACCGGGATGCGTTTCTCACTCAGATGTTTACACCTTGAAGCCGTCTCTCTCCACTTCCCTTGTACAGTTCTCTGTCTGCGCGGCACGTCTGCTCTTTACGTCTGCGCCGCAGTATCTTGTTCTCACAGAAAGATTTCGTTCTTACGAAGAGTAAACTTTTGTGTCGTCTTAAAGGGCAGGTCAGCCAGAAGCTTGTATGGTATAATGGCCGCGCGCGCTCCTGCTGCTCGCATTGTTTCAGCTTTCCTATTCTTTTCAGGAGAAAATTCTGGGGGAAAAATTACTTTGTGAAAAAAAAAAAATCTCAGTTGTTAGAAAAACACTGAACGCTGCTGATATGTATTTCTTACTAATATACCCTAAGTAGCGTGGAGCAAGTCTGGTTCATCCATCACAGTGCTGGAGCGAGCACCTCCGGGGGCTTTATAAATATTGGGGCTACTGTACTGGCACAGCGTCTCATGCAAGTACTGAAACGGGGTTGAAGCTCCCGACATCATCGGTCATTATGATGCCGGCAGTTCTGAAACTCTTTGAGGGGGTGTGCACACCACGGAATCCCGACGGAACACCCGCTCGCAGACTCTGGCCGCCACATGCATCTCCGCTGCTCCCATAGGCTTCATTCTATGGTTTGCCAGATTCCGCCTGTCCGCCGCCAGCGTCCGCCAGGGGATGTGAGCTGCGGGTGATCCGTCAGGATTCCGCAGAGCACACGAGCACTCGACTAACTGCACCGGAATGGAGCCGAGGAGGAGGGTAAGAGACACACTATAAGAGACATCCTATAAGAGACATGCCATAAGAGACATGCTATAAGAGACATACTATAAGAGCCACACTATAAGAGACACACTATAAGAGACATGCCATAAGAGACATCCTATAAGAGACATGCCATAAGAGACATGCTATAAGAGACATACTATAAGAGCCACACTATAAGAGACACACTATAAGAGACATGCCATAAGAGACATGCCATAAGAGACACGCTATAAGAGACACACTATAAGAGACATGCCATAAGAGACATGCTATAAGAGACATACTATAAGAGACACGCTATAAGAGACACGCTATAAGAGACATCCTATAAGAGACATACTATAAGAGACACACTATAAGAGACGCGCTATAAGAGACACACTATAAGAGACACACTATAAGAGAGACACTATAAGAGACACATACTATAAGAGACACACTATAAGAGACATGCTATAAGGGACACGCTATAAGGGACACGCTATAAGGGACACGCTATAAGAGACACGCTATAAGAGACACGTTATAAGAGACACGCTATAAGAGACACACACTATAAGAGACACACTATAAGGGACACACTATAAGAGACACATACTATAAGAGACACACTATAAGAGACACACTATAAGAGCCATACTATAAGAGACACACTATAAGAGACACACTATAAGAGCCATACTATAAGAGACACACTATAAGAGACACACTATAAGAGACATACTATAAGAGACACGCTATAAGAGACACACTATAAGAGACACGCTATAAGAGACACACTATAAGAGACATGCCATAAGAGACATGCTATAAGAGACATACTATAAGGGACACTATAAGAGACACACTATAAGAGACATACTATAAGAGACACGCTCTAAAAGACATGCTATAAGAGACATCCTATAAGAGACATGCTATAAGAGACATGCTATAAGAGAGACATACTATAAGAGAGACACTATAAGAGACATGCTATAAGAGACATACCTCCCTCCTCGGGGTCTCCTGTGCAATAGGGACATATCACTGGGTTAGATTCCTCTAACCTGCTGATAGTTCCCCTTTAACCCTTTAAGGTCGCAGCCAGTTTTTGGTCCCCCCCCAGAGCCATTACTTCCCTGTTTGATCACTGGGGGCTTGTTTATTGCGGGGGGAGTTGTACTTTTAATGGCTCCCTGTAGTGCACCGTAATAATAATTCACCACGCACAGTCGTAGCTTTACAATCTTCTTAAAAAATATCTGTGGAATGAGATGGTAAAAAGCACAATTGTGCCATTGTTTTTGGGTTTTTATTCTTTTAGTATGTGACCCAGGGGGCTCATGTATGTCCCCAACCGCAGCTTTACCCCCAAGGGCAGCGGCGGCGGTGGAGTGTGTGGATTGGATCAGCGCTGCGCACTATACGGGATCAGACATCGGTGTTGGGCTGTTTGCTCGCGTCATCCCACTGGAAATAGGAATTAAAAGGGGATGGATGTGATATAACGGGAGCGCCGAGTCTAAAGAGATCTAAACAGTGATTTACCTTTGTAGCTGCGGATGATCCAAGGCCTCCGAATCGCTGATGACACTATAAAGGACGGCTCCGGATATACGGCAAAGCCTTCAGAACTCCACAACAATGGCTAATAGTGTTTATTGTGGTCGCAGCGACGCCGGGTAGTAGGAGGAGGCACAAAGCAGAATTACCGATCACATCCGAGCGCTCCGCTTCATCTCTTAACTCTTTACGTCTCCGCAGGAATTATATAATGGCTTACATCTCACACTCAGGTCCCCGGATTGGCCGCTCCATTGTGCTGGATCTCCGAATCATTGCAGTCACTTTTGACCATTTCTACTCTTTGACCCTTAAAGGGACGGCGTCACCTAATTTTCTGTTACTGATTAGAGTCAGATATCAAAACTTGTTCCCTTATTCTATTCTGTTTCTATTCTCTGACTGTAATTTCACATTTTGTACATTGTTATGGGGGCAGTCATATTGCCTGGGCTGTTATTACCAGCAATTAGTGACATGCTCATGGACATAGACGGCAATAGACAGAATCTGTCCCCTTGAGATAAATGTGAGACATTACTGAGCACGCTCTGGGACCTGTGAAGAGGTCATTCTACAGGGAGCTGCTATTGTCTCCTCTATCTACTGGTGTCACATGATGCTGCAATGCTGTACAGGTCACTTGACTGCAGCCTCCTCTTATCACCACAGACACAACAGGAAGTCTCAGCCTAGTTTTAGCCCCAGTGGTGAGAATGAGAACTGCAAGATATCAGGATTATTATATAATATAGATAGTAACAAGTGAAATTAAGAAAAAGTCACTAAAAATTCTTAAAAAATATGTCTTACATGAAAAACACTATTTGGGGGGGTGGGGGGTGTAGAGGGTTTCAGACGTGGGATCAGAGGAAGGGCAGGGGCTCGTAGGACACCAACAAGAAGAGTTCAGCAGCTGTGACTTCCCCGGCAGCGCTGTGATGTCTGCAATGTGAGGAATGTGAACAATTACCAGGCCGGATAATGGAGGGGGAAGGGTTTGACAGTCGCACCAGCACAAGGTGTATGTGAACTGAATGCATCTGTTTATGGTGTCGGCTCCGTCACTTAATGCTCTAATTACATCCCATTAAAGGGAAACTGTTGTAGCATAAAGGCCCTATTACACGGAACGATGATCGGCAGTATTTGGTCCATACCGGCCGTATCCAGCCGCTAATCGTCCTGTGTAATAAAACAGAACGATCAACATGTTGAAAGACAAACGACTCATATAGCAAGGATCTGCTGCTGTGGCTCTGTGGAGTAGGAGGCAGCCGACCGCCGCTATTCCCTATGGGCTGCCCGGACATAACAGCGGTGGCAGCAAGTGGGGAACAAGGAGTAAATGAGCGCGTTTGCTCCTCACAGTCGCCCCGTGTAATAGGGGCTTAAGAATAAATACGAAGATGGAGAAGTAGTGGCGTCCATAAAAGAGGAGAGGGGCCTGACTACTTTATGACTGCCCCCCCAGAAGACTGGAGAGGATACACCACTTCTGCAGGACATACAGCAGCTAATACGTACTGGAAGACTGGCCAGTTCTTGACATGGACAGAGGTGGCAGCATAGAGCACTGTGTCAGACTGGAGAGAATACACCACTTCCTGCAGGACATACAGCAGCTGATAAGTACTGGACGACTGGAGGTTTTTTAAAAGAAGTAAATTACAATTCTCTGACGCTTTCTGGCCATCTGTGTCGCCATCTAGTAACAGGCGCTCATCAATAGGGGGCGAAGCGCCATCCTGCAGTTTGCTGGTTTTCTCCCTCATCCGCCAGTCACACGTGTTCTGTGGTGCCGAGTGTTTTAACCCCTTAATATAAAATAAACAGGACTCTGGACGTCCGGAATAAACACTGAAACATGACACAGAGAGGACAGGCGTGTTAATGAGAGCGGCGGGCAGCAGCGGCGGCGTTACAGCGCAGAGTTCTACAGCGACAGGCTGAATGCAGATCCGTCTCTCTAATCAGAATCCGCCGCGTCCTTCATTACTGCTCTTTATTCACACAATGAAACCGCCCGATGGAAATGTCAAAAATAGAAACAAGGCGCGGCGCCCTCCACCGCCCGGCGACATTTTATTAGCTTATTTTTTCATTAAAGTTTCATTATCTGCGTCCTAGAAATCCTATTCAGATACTAACGCATTTCCTCCTGAAGTAGAAAAAACATCCCCATTCTGCTCCTGGGAAAGCTGGGTGATCAGCGGCGGCAGCAGCGGTGTGTCCACGTGTTGAAGATTCTGCCATTCAGTATTCTAGGAAAGCTGGATATGACATCTGTGTTATTGTGCTTCTGTATCCCAGCAGATCTCCCCACCAGGTGACTGGGAAGCTGATAACTTGTTTCCTCTATTTGTCTTGTAATTCTGCATTTGCAACACTGCCGTACATCACCAATCCTGCCGTACACCGCCTCTCCTGCCGTACATCACCGATCCTGCCGTACATCACCAATCCTGCCGTACACCGCCTCTCCTGCCGTACACCGCCCCTCCTGCCGTACACCGCCCCTCCTGCCGTACACCGCCTCTCCTGCCGTACACCGCCCCTCCTGCCGTACACCGCCCCTCCTGCCGTACACCGCCCCTCCTGCCGTACACCGCCTCTCCTGCCGTACACCGCCCCTCCTGCCGTACACCGCCCCTCCTGCCGTACACCGCCCCTCCTGCCGTACACCGCCCCTTCTGCCATACACCGCCCGCTGCCATACACCGCCCCTCCGGCCGTACTCCACCGCCCCTCCTGCCTTACACCACCCCCTGCAATGCAATACACCGCCCTTCCTGCCGTACACCGCCCCTCCAGCCGTACACCGCCCCTCCGGCAGTACTCCACTGCCCCCTGCCGTACACCGCCCCTCCGGCCGTACATTGCCCCTCCTGCCGTACACCGCCCCTCCTGCCGTACACTGCCCCTCCTGCAATACACCGCCCCTCCCGCCGTACACTGCCCCTCCGGCCGTACACCGCCCCTCCTGCCGTACACCGCCTCTCCTGCCGTACACCGCCCCTCCTGCCGTACACCGCCCCTCCTGCCGTACACCGCCCCTTCTGCCATACACCGCCCGCTGCCATACACCTCCCCTCCGGCCGTACTCCACCGCCCCTCCTGCCGTACGGCAGGAGGGGCGGTGTATTGCAGGAGGGGCGGTGTACAGCAGGAGGGGAGGTGTACGGCCAGAGAGGCGGTGTACGGCAGGAGGGGCGGTGTACGGCAGGCAGCACTGGAGTACAGCAGGAGGGGCGGTGTACGGCAGGAGGGGCGGTGTACAGCAGGAGGGGCGGTGTACGGCAGGAGGGGTGGTGTACGGCCAGAGAGGCGGTGTACGGCAGGAGGGGCGGTGTACGGCAGGCAGCACTGGAGTACAGCAGGAGGGGCGGTGTACGGCAGGAGGGGCGGTGTACAGCAGGAGGGGAGGTGTACGGCAGGAGGGGTGGTGTACGGCCAGAGAGGCGGTGTACGGCAGGAGGGGCGGTGTATGGCAGGAGGGGTGGTGTACGGCCAGAGAGGCGGTGTACGGCAGGAGGGGCGGTGTATGGCAGGCAGCACTGGAGTACAGCAGGAGGGGCGGTGTACGGCAAGAGGGGCTGTGTATGGCCGGAGGGGTGGTGTATTGCAGGAGGGGCGGTGTACGGCAGGAGGGGCGATGTACAGCAGGAGGGGCGGTGTACGGCCAGAGGGGTGGTGTATTGCAGGAGGGGCGGTGTACGGCAGGAGGGGCGATGTACAGCAGGAGGGGCGGTGTACGGCCAGAGGGGTGGTGTATTGCAGGAGGGGCGATGTACGGCAGGCGGCACTGGAGTACAGCAGGAGGGGCGGTGTACGGCAGGAGGGGCGATGTACAGCAGGAGGGGCGGTGTACGGCCAGAGGGGTGGTGTATTGCAGGAGGGGCGATGTACGGCAGGCGGCACTGGAGTACAGCAGGAGGGGCGGTGTACGGCAGGAGGGGCGATGTACAGCAGGAGGGGCGGTGTATGGCCAGAGGGGCGGTGTATTGCAGGAGGGGCGGTGTACGGCAGGAGGGGCGATGTACAGCAGGCGGCACTGGAGTATGGCCGGAGGGGGGGTGTATTGCAGGAGGGGCGGTGTATTGCAGGAGGGGCGGTGTATGGCAGGAGGGGCGGTGTATGGCAGGTGGGGCGGTGTATGGCAGGTGGGGCGGTGTAGGGCAGGTGGGGCGGTGTAGGGTAGCAGGGGCAGTGTACGGCAGAAGGGGCAGTGTACGGCAGGATCGGTGATGTACGGCAGGATCGGTGATGTACGGCATTGTTGCACATGCAGAATAGGCTTACAAGACAAATAGAGGAAACAAGTTACTAATGAGGACATCTAGCCGGATCTCAGGATCAGCACGGCCTCCCTCTGACACCCCCGCTGATCAGCTGTGATGATGGTGGCAGTAGTGCAGCCTCTTATCGCTGTCATTCTGGCAATCACCATAGTAATTGGTAAGGAGGGCCTCATCCCCCATATATTACTGTGGACACGAGTATCTAAGCTCTGTAGATGCGGTGAGAACCATCCGCAGCAAAACCACCCAACAAATAAGAACGAGGCAAACCATCTTGTGTACTAATAGACGGTAATAACCGGTGACCGCCCAGCCACCATAATGAGGCTCTGTAGAACCCCTTTAACATCCCCCAGATCGCCCTCCCCCGAGCACGGCCCCAGCCTCATCTACCTTCTCACAATTCATGAAGTTTTGTGCTTTGCTTCCACCGCGAATAAAGTGGAACAAGTAGTAAACCGCTGCCTGAATCCACAGAATCCCAGATGTCAGTTCTCAAAGAATAGTAATTAGATAGGGCAATAAAGTGCGAGCACAGATGAGCGACCTCCGCCGAGCATGGACTCCTCTGTGTCTGCACTTATACTAAACGTTCCCCCTCTGCGGATCCGACCTCTGCCTGTGTTCTTCACGCTCTAGAACAACAGATATATCTCTCTATAGAAGGATCTAGAGAGGACGGACAGAAGAGCAGTGACGCCTTGTGTATATAGATGTGTACATATATGTATATAGAACAAGCCTCGGGATGGTGCACACAACAACACCATAACCCTGCCGTGAGTGCCGGAGAAACCTAAGCTGCCGTAGATTCATTTTTTGGCTTTAGTTCAAGAAGATTTTGTCTCTGACCCTTAGAGACACGTAGTGGGGGGTAATACCTGGGGCAGAAGAATAGGGGGCAGTATTATAGTAGTATATCCCTGCATATAGGGGCTGTATTATAGTAGTATATTCCTGTATATAGGGAGCAGTATTATAGTAGTATATTCCTGTATATAGGAGCAGTATTATAGTAGTATATTCCTGTATATAGGAGCAGTATTATAGTAGTATATCCCTGCATATAGGGGCTGTATTATAGTAGTATATTCCTGTATATAGGAGCAGTATTATAATAGATATATTCCTGTATATAGGAGCAGTATTATAGTAGTTATATTCCTGTATATAGGAGCAGTATTATAGTAGTTATATTCCTGTATATAGGAGCAGTATTATAGTAGTATATTCCTGTATATAGGAGCAGTATTATAATAGATATATTCCTGTATATAGGAGCAGTATTATAGTAGTTATATTCCTGTATATAGGAGCAGTATTATAGTAGTTATATCCCTGTATATAGGAGCAGTATTATAGTAGTTATATTCCTGTATATAGGAGCAGTATTATAGTAGTTATATTCCTGTATATAGGAGCAGTATTATAGTAGTATATTCCTGTATATAGGAGCAGTATTATAATAGATATATTCCTGTATATAGGAGCAGTATTATAGTAGTTATATTCCTGTATATAGGAGCAGTATTATAGTAGTTATATCCCTGTATATAGGAGCAGTATTATAGTAGTTATATTCCTGTATATAGGAGCAGTATTATAGTAGTTATATTCCTATATATAGGAGCAGTATTATAGTAGTTATATTCCTGTATATAGGAGCAGTATTATAGTAGTATATTCCTGTATATAGGAGCAGTATTATAGTAGTTATATTCCTGTATATAGGGGCAGTATTATAGTAGTATATCCTTGTATATAGGAGCAGTATAATAGTAGTTATATCCCTGTATATAGGAGCAGTATTATAGTAGTATATTCCTAAATATAGGAGCAGTATTATAGTAGTATATCCCTGTATATAGGAGCAGTATTATAGTAGTATATTCCTGTATATAGGAGCAGTATTATAGTAGTATATCCCTGTATATAGGAGCAGTATTATAGTAGTATATTCCTGTATATAGGAGCAGTAGTATAGTAGTTATATTCCTGTATATAGGAGCAGTATTATAGCAGTTATATTCCTGTATATAGGAGCAGTATTATAGTAGTTATATACCTGTATATAGGAGCAGTATTATAGTAGTATATTCCTGTATATAAGAGCAGTATTATAGTAGTATATTCCTGTATACAGGAGCAGTATTATAGTAGTATATTCCTGTATACAGGAGCAGTATTATAGTAGTTATATTCCTGTATATAGGAGCAGTATTATAGTAGTATATTCCTGTATACAGGAGCAGTATTATAGTAGTATATTCCTGTATACAGGAGCAGTATTATAGTAGTTATATTCCTGTATATAGGAGCAGTATTATAGTAGTATATTCCTGTATACAGGAGCAGTATTATAGTAGTATATTCCTGTATATAGGAGCAGTATTATAGTAGTATATTCCTGTATATAGGAGCAGTATTATAGTAGTTATATTCCTGTATATTGGAGCAGTATTATAGTAGTTATATTCCTGTATATAGGAGCAGTATTATAGTAGTATATTCCTGTATATAGGAGGCAGTATTATAGTAGTTATATTCCTGTATATAGGAGCAGTATTATAGTAGTTATATCCCTGTATATAGGAGAAGTATTATAGTAGTTATATTCCTGTATATAGGAGCAGTATTATAGTAGTATATCCCTGTATATAGGAGCAGTATTATAGTAGGTATATCCCTGTATATAGGAGCAGTATTAAAGTAGTTATATTCCTGTATATAGCAGCAGTATTATAGTAGTTATATTCCTGTATATAGGAGCAGTATTATAGTAGATATATCCCTGTATATAGGAGCAGTATTATAGTAGTATATTCCTGTATATAAGAGCAGTATTATAGTAGTATATTCCTGTATACAGGAGCAGTATTATAGTAGTATATTCCTGTATACAGGAGCAGTATTATAGTAGTTATATTCCTGTATATAGGAGCAGTATTATAGTAGTATATTCCTGTATACAGGAGCAGTATTATAGTAGTATATTCCTGTATATAGGAGCAGTATTATAGTAGTATATTCCTGTATATAGGAGCAGTATTATAGTAGTTATATCCCTGTGTATAGGAGCAGTATTATAGTAGTATATTCCTGTATATAGGAGCAGTATTATAGTAGTTATATCCCTGTGTATAGGAGCAGTATTATAGTAGTTTATTCCTGTATATAGGGGCAGTATTATAATAGTTATATCCCTGTATATAGGAGCAGTATTATAGTAGTATATCCCTGTATATAGGAGCAGTATTATAGTAGTTATATCCCTGTATATAGGAGCAGTATTATAGTAGTTATATTCCTGTATATAGGAGCAGTATTATAGTAGTTATAATCCTGTATATAGGGGGCAGTATTATAGTAGTTATATCCCTGTATATAGGAGCAGTATTATAGTAGTTATATCCCTGTATATAGGAGCAGTATTATAGTAGTTATATTCCTGTATATAGGACCAGTATTATAGTAGTTATATTCCTGTATATAGGAGCAGTATTATAGTAGTTATATTCCTGTATATAGGGAGCAGTATTATAGTAGTATATTCCTGTATATAGGAGCAGTATTATAGTAGCTATATCCCTGTATATAGGAGCAGTATTATAGTAGTATATTCCTGTATATAGGAGCAGTATTATAGTAGTTATATCCCTGTATATAGGAGCAGTATTATAGTAGTTATAATCCTGTATATAGGAGCAGTATTATAGTAGTATATTCCTGTATATAGGAGCAGTATTATAGTAGTTATATCCCTGTATATAGGAGCAGTATTATAGTAGTTATAATCCTGTATATAGGAGCAGTATTATAGTAGTATATTCCTGTATATAGGGAGCAGTATTATAGTAGTTATATCCCTGTATATAGGAGCAGTATTATAGTAGTTATATCCCTGTATATAGGAGCAGTATTATAGTAGTTATATTCCTGTATATAGGGGCAGTATTATAGTAGTTATATTCCTGTACATAGGAGCAGTATTATAGTAGTTATAATCCTGTATATAGGAGCAGTATTATAGTAGTATATTCCTGTATATAGGGAGCAGTATTATAGTAGTTATATCCCTGTATATAGGAGCAGTATTATAGTAGTTATATCCCTGTATATAGGATCAGTATTATAGTAGTTATATCCCTGTATATAGGAGCAGTATTATAGCAGTTATATTCCTGTATATAGGGGGCAGTATTATAGTAGTTATATTCCTGTATATAGGGAGCAGTATTATAGTAGTTATATTCCTGTATATAGGAGCAGTATTATAGTAGTTATATTCCTGTATATAGGAACAGTATTATAGTAGTATATTCCTGTATATAGGAGCAGTATTATAGTAGTATATTCCTGTATATAGGAGCAGTATTATAGTAGTTATATCCCTGTATATAGGAGCAGTATTATAGTAGTTATATTCCTGTATATAGGAGCAGTATTATAGTAGTTATATTCCTGTATATAGGAGCAGTATTATAGTAGTATATTCCTGTATATAGGAGCAGTATTATAGTAGTTATATTCCTGTATATAGGAGCAGTATTATAGTAGTTATATCCCTGTATATAGGGAGCAGTATTATAGTAGTTATATTCCTGTATATAGGAGCAGTATTATAGTAGTATATCCCTGTATATAGGAGCAGTATTATAGTAGTTATATTCCTGTATATAGGCACAGTATTATAGTAGTATATCCCTGTATATAGGAGCAGTATTATAGTAGTTATATTCCTGTATATAGGGGCAGTATTATAGTAGTTATAATCATTGCCATGGTGTTGGAGGCTTCTTGTCTATCGTTCAGCAGTATGAATAATATAATATTTGCACTTAATACAGAGGTGAGAATATTTGTGCTAATAAATTCAGCAGGAAATGTAAGAACTAATAATAATATAAGGAGCAGTAATCCCTTCTGGGTCGGTAACATTTCTCTGTCACACGATATAAGAAGTAATACACATAAAGATGTTTTCTCGCAGATGACAATGTAAGAAATATCAGAACTTCTAGAATCCTATAATTTTGTAGTAAAGAATAGCCCAGCATGCTCTCTGTTATTTCTTAGATTATCCCCATAGAAGATGGACGCTTATACCACTGACTGACGCTGAAATGGCGTAATGGCAGCTTGAAAGAAAACTTCATCTACTAAGTATCCCTGTTCCCAAACATTCATGGTCCCCTCCCCCGTCATCTGATATGAGTCCGGCATGTGCGCTGTATCTGTGATCTCTTCACCTCTATACAAAGCGCCATTCATCACGTTCCCATGGACAAGGCCATACCTTTTATACGGATTCACTTTCATTCGCTCTCTGGTTTAATTGCTATTATGCTGCTTTTTTTTTGATCGCACCTTAAAGTCCATATATTGATCTGGAGCCGGTGAGGGTAAAGTGCCTGGAAGAGCCGCCATTAAGGTCTGTGACATACATGTAGATAGTCGGCTGTTTACTGACACATAAAAAGGCTTTGAGAGCGGCGAGCGAGCGTAGAAACGCCTCCATTGTCTGCGGGTGATGAGTAAATACCTGGAAAATGACAGCTTTTTAATCAGTCTCCATCATGTTTTGTCCTTGGAAAGAGGCCCGCACCTCGGCACCACCGTCCTTTGTCTGCTGTAAATTATAGCTATTAGTCAGTGTATTTGTATAAGGAATCAAGACTTTTACTACATCACTTGTATCGTCCCTGGAACCGCGAGCACCGTACGTATTCTGCAGCCGCTTACCCCATAGTACATATCATCAGCTATATCTGTGTACATTGTACTTGGACGTCTATGGAGCCAGAGTACAGAGTGTGTATTCTGCATTGTACATATCATCAGCTATATATGTGCACATGGTTGTGACATCATCAGCCATATCTGTGCACATGGTTCTGACATCATCAGCCATATCTATGCACATGGTTGTGACATCATCAGCCATATCTGTGCACATGGTTCTGACATCATCAGCCATATCTGTGCACATGGTTCTGACATCATCAGCCATATCTGTGCACATGGTTCTGACATCATCAGCCATATCTATGCACATGGTTCTGACATCATCAGCCATATCTGTGCACATGGTTCTGACATCATCAGCCATATCTGTGCACATGGTTGTGACATCATCAGCTATATCTGTGCACATGGTTGTGACATCATCAGCTATATCTGTGCACATGGTTGTGACATCATCAGCTATATCTGTGCACATGGTTCTGACATCATCAGCTATATTCTTTTCCCCAGTTCTAGCTGCTCCTCTGATTTTTCCCTATTCAGCACATGATGTCATAATGGCTTAGTGACATCATCATTTCAAGGTCTTAGGGTCTTGATGTTTCCTGGTCTTTTCCACAAAGCAGCACATGCCATGATGTCACGGCGGCTTAGTGACATCGCTGTTTCCAGCTCAGGAGCCAAGATCACTTATTACTTCCTAGGGGTGTAAGATGTTCTCCAGGTATTCTACAGTCTTTACTACAGAGGCCAATGGCTTATGTGATGTCATACTGACCTAGTGACATCATTAAATCTATCCCATAAGACACATGATGTCATAGTGACCTGTGACATCATGGATTGTGCTGCGGATCATGATCTGCTCATCCTTTACCTCATACTCTCTGAGTGAGAAGACATAGAAGCTTTTCATCTGTGACACAAAGCTTTCAGCTTGGAATCTGCACAGAAGAGACCATTGTGTTCCCGACACGTTCCTGTCCTCTCCCGGCCTATTATAATATGAATAGACGCTTTACGCTAATAATGATGAGCTTCACGTCCTTTATTTCTCGTCAGGTCGTATCAGTCCTTCTGAAGTGTTTAATAATCGGGCGAAAAAAAAGATCAAGTCTCATCTTCACTTCTGGGTTATTTATCATAGAAACGTGTAAGGTGCCGTATAACCTTCTTACTGTTGGCAGGGGAGCGAGCCCTACATGTCCACCAAGTGACCTCCTCACCAAGGATCAGTCCCCTCTGTATACACCTATAATCTTACTGGTGGCAGGGGAGCGAGCCCTACATGTCCAAGTGACCTCCTCACCAAGGATCAGTCCCCTCTGTATACACCTATTATCTTACTGGTGGCAGGGGAGCGAGCCCTACATGTCCACCAAGTGACCTCCTCACCGAGGATCAGTCCCCTCTGTATACACCTATAATCTTACTGGTGGCAGGGGAGCGAGCCCTACATGTCCACCAAGTGACCTCCTCACCGAGGATCAGTCCCCTCTGTATACACCTATAATCTTACTGGTGGCAGGGGAGCGAGCCCTACATGTCCAAGTGACCTCCTCCCCGAGGATCAGTCCCCTCTGTATACACCTATAATCCTACTGGTGGCAGGGGAGCGAGCCCTACATGTCCAAGTGACCTCCTCACCGAGGATCAGTCCCCTCTGTATACACCTATAATCTTACTGGTGGCAGGGGAGCGAGCCCTACATGTCCAAGTGACCTCCTCACCAAGGATCAGTCCCCTCTGTATACACCTATAATCTTACTGGTGGCAGGGGAGCGAGCCCTACATGTCCAAGTGACCTCCTCACCAAGGATCAGTCCCCTCTGTATACACCTATAATCTTCTTACTGGTGGCAGGGGAGCGAGCCCTACATGTCCACCAAGTGACCTCCTCACCAAGGATCAGTCCCCTCTGTATACACCTATAATCTTACTGGTGGCAGGGGAGCGAGCCCTACATGTCCACCAAGTGACCTCCTCACCAAGGATCAGTCCCCTCTGTATACACCTATAACCTTCTTACTGGTGGCAGGGGAGCGAGCCCTACATGTCCAAGTGACCTCCTCACCAAGGATCAGTCCCCTCTGTATACACCTATAATCTTACTGGTGGCAGGGGAGCGAGCCCTACATGTCCACCAAGTGACCTCCTCACCGAGGATCAGTCCCCTCTGTATACACCTATTATCTTACTGGTGGCAGGGGAGCGAGCCCTACATGTCCACCAAGTGACCTCCTCACCGAGGATCAGTCCCCTCTGTATACACCTATTATCTTACTGGTGGCAGGGGAGCGAGCCCTACATGTCCACCAAGTGACCAAGTGGCAGAGTTGTAGCTTGAGCCAATGATGATCCGGCGGTGGGTCCCAGACTCCTTGTAGTCACTTTAGCTGAGCTGCAATCTTGGAACACAGTTTTTCCCTAATGGAGATAAGCTAAAAAGCAGGAGAGAAGTGTGATCTGAGGGCAATGAAGATCAGGTAAGTATCCCCTATAGGTCCTGATGTATATATGTACTGAGGCTCCAGACCAGACAGACACTTAATGGACAGCTTTGTTATGAGAGGCCCCCCTATGGTAAAAGTAAGTTATTAATGTGAATATGAACATAAATCGTCGTCTTTATGAGGGCCTCTCCTACCAACATCATGTATCACTCCATGCGTATTGCCCCTTCTATACATTGCCTGGGGGTCTACCGGAGGCGGCCAAGCATTATACTCTGTTAGTCTCATAGAAAATGAATAGGACAGTGAACATCACACAGACCCCCTGGGGATAGGATATGTTTTGTTGGTGGAGCCAGTCACCATCACTGTTGGGTTACCATGTAGGAGACATTTTGGAGGCCGGGGCCCTCATTCAAGACTTTAGGCCAAACCTGTGAACATCATTCATTTTGTGTTAATACTTTATTCCGATTGTGAACGATAATGTTTCCTAATATTTCACGGTAACCTTGTTAAGTGCAAGCCTGGCCGGTCCGTCATATATTATGTATACGTGTCACATTGCAGTGAAGATTTTGCCGGCTTTGAGGTTGGGAAGCGAGAGTCTGGAGGCCTTTCATTGGAAGTGGTTCACAGACCTACTACTGTTCCTTTCTGTGCTACAATTGAGTCTTCTTTCAATAGCGTAGGTGAATTAGGGTTGTCATATTCTTGCCCTTACATCGTCTTGATCTCATGCTGCAGCTCCCGTTTCATCCTGCTTTCTGTCGAAGTTCAGCCTTTTTATTATTTTACATTTCACATTCCGGGAAGGTTCGTGAGGATGACGAGACCGGATTGAATTTCTTTTTTCTAGAGTTTTGTTGCTTTTTGTTGAATTATTTGTAGGAGCTGGAATGTGATGCGATGGGTCCGATCTGTTGTGGGGGTTTCGGGAGGTCGGCCCTTCCCTTGATATTTTTTAGCTGATGCCTAAAAAACATTTAGAATTGTCCAATTTGTAGCAATTTAAAAACCTGTTTGTAATGAGACTTTAGAATCACAGTTTTTGTTTCGGGCGCCATGAATCCTCCTATGGACCATTGGGATCCCCATTGTGGTTACCGTGTGTAGACGCCAGTAGCTTCCATTGTGGGGCATTGTGGATCATTGCGGATCTGTTAACAATGAATTCAAGTGTCCTGCCAAGGTCTGCCGCAGATGTGGATCTCGAGTCCATGGTCTCGGCTACTTGGTACTTATTATACAGTGTGTGAAAACATGTTCCAGATTACGGTTGTGTCTTCTTGGACAGACCGCCGCGCTGGCTTAGGGAGTCATATAGGCCATGCTCCCTGGAAGCAAATATACACATTCCCTGGGAAGAGAAGCAGCCTGCCCTCTAGTGCCTCCCTTTGGAGAGTTTTTCCTTATAGACCATGCGGTACTCCATTGTTAAAAGGTATATAAAGTAGCTTTCTCTCTAGTTCCAGCTGTTAGAATAACAAGCCATGCAAAGCTCCCTGGGTAAAATTATGCAGAGTATCTTTCCTTGTGAAAGTGCCGGAAAGCTACTCTGCATACTTTATTCCCAGGGAGCATTGCATGGTCCATAAGACAAGGTGGTGGAGAGGTTCATTTCCTTCAGACAGAAAGTGCCTTTTGTATGTATAGAGAAGAAGGAGACTTCACAGTTTGGTTAATCATTCTGAAGCCTTTGTGAGGTGACTGTGCTGTTTGGTGTATTTTATGGAGGCCATAGGACTACTATAGGTGGCCATAGACCTCCAATAACTGTTGGCCGTAAGGTGTCCCTCCCCCCGTCCTCCCTATAGGCGTGAACGTTCTGTAGGGTTGATTGTCCCTGCGTTCTGTATGTGGAGAGGTGGGATGAACTGCTCTGGTGGTGACTTATCTCTTAGGCCGAGTTCACACTATGTTTTTGCAATCAGTTTTTTCATTTATTTATGCAAAAAATGGATAAAAACGGAAGAAATGATTATGTATTTGTGGGCATCTGTTCTGATCCTTTTTTCCGTTGACTTCCATTATAAAAAAATGCAGTAAACACTTTCTGCATGGCCAATATTAGCCGAATACTACCGATTATGGCTTTGTGTAATAGGGCCTTGACTCTTCTCAGCCCATACCCCCTCTTATCCCGGTATCGTCTACATTGTCAGTCAGTATCCAACCCTTCCTCCATCATGGATCCAGAAGCGGAGGATCATACAGCCCCTTCAGATGAATACTTTTGATTTACGGAACCAAATACCTGGGAAGCGCGGCAGTCGATTTCGGAGACATAAAACCATTATTGAGTAAATTGCTGCATAAATAAGTAATAAGTAAGAAGTGTCTACAGCGCATTCTAATATTATACAGAATATATTTCTCATCCATAGATGACAAAGCTATTGATAATCATTGCTCTCCTATCAGCCGGTGGCTCTCCTCTCCATAACCTTATTGATTTACCTATATACAGTATTTTATAGTTCAATAAAGGTCTGAACACCACTGGAAGCCGCTCTGAACTTCTGTCTCTTAGATAAACTGGATTTGATTAGCGCGAGCGTGAGAAAAACTCGCCAAAAGGCAGCCTCCCGCTCCCACTTGATTTGTGGACTTTCGGGGCTGATCAATGGGGATTACTTTAGGAGCAGCCAATGTAGGAAGTTCATGGAGCGGCCGATGATTCAGCTTCCCTTCCCTGTATCACGGAGCTCGGTTCCTTACAGAGAAGAAGACGTTGTACACTCCACCACCGCATTACACGTCTCCGTGCTATCACATTAGATGGCGATTAGGAACCTATCAGACTTTTGTTGTAGTCAACTACCATAAAGGGGTTACAGGATTATTTTATTGATGGTCAATCACCAATCAGATCTCTGGAGATCCAGAACTGGTCTTCATTTACCATGGAGCCATTGAGTTCTCATACGTAGAGAACCACTTCTTAGACGGCAATGTTCCTTCTTGAGTGGAAAATCTTTGAAAAAATGCGAAATAGTTCTAGAAGAACAATTTCCAATACCCCAATGAGTGGCTACCATATAGCCATGTTCCCTGGAGACACCATCTGATTGTGGAAGCTCCATGAAACCGGACTATGAGGGGAGCCTCCAGCTCTTACAAAATTAGGGCCCTATTCCACGGGACAAATATTGTTCGGATAACCGTTAAATCGTTGGGAACAAAGCGATAATCGTGCGGTTGAATAGCAGTTAACGATTAAATGACGAACGAGAAATCGTTGATCACTTAATAAGACCTGAACCTATTTTTATTGTTGCTCGTTCACAAATCGTTTGCATGGAATAAAACTTTGTTCGCAGTAGCGATGAACGCAGTAGCGATAAACGCAGTAGTGATAAACGCAGTAGTGATGAACGCAGTAGTGATAAACGCAGTAGCGATGAACGCAGTAGTGATGAACGCAGTAGTGATGAACGCAGTAGCGATGAATGCAGTAGCGATGACAAGATGACCCCAAAAATTATCAAAAGTAATGATCATCGTTCCGTTTAAATGGGTGAATGATTTCAGGTCGTTTGAGATCGTTTATCGTTACGAACGATTGTGAACGATAATTGTCCGGTGGAATAGGGCCCTTACACTCCCCGCTGTCCAGGCAGGATACTGTGGATTCCCCTGGACCGAGGGTTCCCCTTTCCTGCATTAGATACAAGTTCACCATGTGACGTATGTGGTGGCCTCCCGTCTCCCCCAATGGCAGATTGCTGGAGGGATCGGGGGGAAAGCTGTTGGAGGAATAAACTTTATTGAATATTTTCCATGAAAGTTGCAGTTAGCTGAACTCCTGGGTTGCGCTGTAATCATGTATCTAGTGTGAGACGAAAGCCGCTTCCCCTCCCAGCAGAACGTGTGATAAAAGCTGTTTTTAGCTTGTAATGTTTTATTTTGTTACAACAGCAATAAATTAAGAAGGTGAAAAAAAAGATTTTTATTCTCCAGAACTCGGCTCTGCTCGCTTGCGTGACAAACTATTGAAAGTATCAGTGCGGCGGCCCTCCCCGGTGCGCACCGCAGGGGTTATTACACTGATTATTTATTTTTCTGAACACTTTTTTTTTGATTATGAACGCTGAACATGAAAAACTATTTTCAAGTAAAACTTTGTTAGTTTTTTCCTTAAGTCGCTAATTATCTCTGTGAGCGATCGCAGCTCTTGATAGAAGATTCTGCTCGTGGATATTCTAAGAGCCTCTGCGCCTTTTAACTAAGTTTAATGTGTTTTGTTCTACGTTCGGTATACGTTGGATATTAATGGAGCCGGCTTGCTGCCGGCATCGTTGTCAGGGGCCGATCCCTTCTTATTATATGGAGAACGTTTGATATTGAGTTTCCGGATAATTCTTTAGAAGTAATTGTAGGCTGGTAGCGGCCAAGTGATAGAACTAACCGTAAATGTTTACCACCTACCGGCACGGCCCTTCCACGGTCTGACTTTGTTCTCTGTACTTTACTACTTTTATCTAGTTACCTCCTTCCGTCCCCTCGTACCAGCACACGTCCCCTCGTATCAGCACACGTCCCCTCGTACCAGCACACGTCCCCTGGTACCAGCACATGTCCCCTCGTACCAGCACACGTCCCCTCGTATCAGCACACGTCCCCTCGTATCAGCACACGTCCCCTCGTATCAGCACAGGTCCCCTCGTACCAGCACACGTCCCCTCGTATCAGCACACGTCCCCTGGTACCATCACACGTCCCCTGGTACCAGCACATGTCCCCTCGTACCAGCACACGTCCCCTCGTATCAGCACACGTCCCCTGGTACCATCACACGTCCCCTGGTACCAGCACATGTCCCCTCGTACCAGCACACGTCCCCTCGTATCAGCACACGTCCCCTGGTACCATCACACGTCCCCTCGTATCAGCACAGGTCCCCTGGTACCACCACTCCTACCAGCACACGTCCCCTCGTACCAGCACACGTCCCCTCGTATCAGCACACGTCCCCTGGTACCAGCACACGTCCCCTCGTATCAGCACACGTCCCCTCATACCATCACACGTCCCCTCGTATCAGCACAGGTCCCCTGGTACCACCACTCCTACCAGCACACGTCCCCTCGTACCAGCACACGTCCCCTCGTATCAGCACACGTCCCCTGGTACCAGCACACGTCCCCTGGTACCAGTACACGTCCCCTCGTACCAGCACACATCCCCTCGTACCAGCACATGTCCCCTCGTACCAGCACATGTCCCCTCGTACCAGCACTCCTACCAGCACACATCCCCTCGTACCAGCACATGTCCCCTCATACCGGCACACGTCCCCTGGTACCTGCACACGTCCCCTCGTACCGGCACACGTCCCCTCGTACCGGCACACGTCCCCTCGTACCAGCACATGTCCCCTCGTATCAGCACACGTCCCCTCGTATCAGCACACGTCCCCTCATACCAGCACATGTCCCCTCGTATCAGCACACGTCCCCTCATACCAGCACATGTCCCCTCGTACCAGCACTCCTACCAGCACACGTCCCCTGGTACCTGCACACGTCCCCTCGTACCGGCACACGTCCCCTCGTACCGGCACACGTCCCCTCGTACCGGCACACGTCCCCTCGTACCAGCACACGTCCCCTCGTACCTGCACATGTCCCCTCGTACCGGCACACGTCCCCTCGTACCGGCACACGTCCCCTCGTATCGGCACATGTCCCCCTCGTACCAGCACACGTCCCCTCGTACCAGCACATGTCCCCTCATACCAGCACACGTCCCCTGGTACCTGCACACGTCCCCTCATACCGCCACACGTCCCCTGGTACCAGCACACGTCCCCTGGTACCGGCACACGTCCCCTGGTACCGGCACACGTCCCCTGGTACCGGCACACGTCCCCTGGTACCGGCACACGTCCCCTGGTACCGGCACACGTCCCCTCGTACCGGCACACGCCCCTCGTACCGGCACACGTCCCCTGGTACCGGCACACGTCCCCTGGTACCGGCACGCGTCCCCTGGTACCGGCACACGTCCCCTGGTACCTGCACATGTCCCCTCGTACCGGCACATGTCCCCTCGTACCGGCACACGTCCCCTCGTATCGGCACATGTCCCCCTCGTACCAGCACACGTCCCCTCGTACCGGCACATGTCCCCTCATACCAGCACACGTCCCCTGGTACCTGCACACGTCCCCTCATACCGCCACACGTCCCCTGGTACCAGCACACGTCCCCTGGTACCAGCACACGTCCCCTGGTACCGGCACACGTCCCCTGGTACCGGCACACGTCCCCTCGTACCGGCACACGTCCCCTCGTACCGGCACACGCCCCTCGTACCGGCACACGTCCCCTGGTACCGGCACATGTCCCCTCGTACCGGCACATGTCCCCTGGTACCGGCACACGTCCCCTGGTACCAGCACACGTCCCCTGGTACCGGCACACGTCCCCTCGTACCGGCACACGTCCCCTCGTACCGGCACACGCCCCTCGTACCGGCACACGTCCCCTGGTACCGGTACACGTCCCCTGGTACTGGCACGCGTCCCCTGGTACTGGCACACGTCCCCTCGTACCGGCACATGTCCCCTCGTACCGGCACACGCCCCCTCATACCGGCACACGTCCCCTCGTACCAACACTCGTACCAGCACACGTCCCCTCGTACCGGCACATGTCCCCTGGTACTGGCACACGTCCCCTCGTACCGGCACACGTCCCCTTATACCGGCACACGTCCCCTCTGCTCGAGCTGTGTGACTACCCTGGCTGTGGACCCGCTGCATTGTTGTACCAGGATTTTGGTTCACGCAGAAAGGCAACAATCGTCTGACAATGTGCAGGATCGTTGCCTTTTAACACGACCTATTACACAAAATAATATTCGGCCAAGTACAACTGATAATCGCTCCGTGTAATAGAACCCTAAGGACCCAATTACATCATGCAATTAATGGCCGTATTTGTCAGATTAGGCTAGGTTCACACTGCGTTTTCAGCATCCGTTTAACGCATCCGTTTTTTTGAAAAAACGCATGAAAAACGGATTGCAAAAAACGGATTCATTTGTGTGCATCCGTTTTTCCAATGACTTCCATTATAAAAAAAAACGGATCCGTTTTTTTTGGCGGACCAAAACGGACCAAAAAACGTTGCTGACCCTATTTTTCTGGACGTTAAAAAAAACGGATCCGTTAAACGGATGCTGAAAACGCAGTGTGAACCTAGCCTTACCGGCCGTTCTGGACAATAATCATTTTGGTGAAAGAGGCGATGATCAGCTGACACGCAGGATGTGGGCTGGTCATTATATTTTAACATTGTTCCGTGTGATAGAGCACAACGCTGCTCTCACCTGGACAATCTAAGGATCGACTGGGCAGCCCCCCCGCAGCTAAACCTCTCCTGCTCGGGGCAGTTCCTGACATGGACAGAGGTGGCAGCAGAGAGCACTGTGTCAGACTGGTGAGAATACACCACTTCCTGCAGGATATACAGCAGCTGATAAGTACTGGAAGACAAGATTTTTTAATAGAAATAAATTACAAATCTGTATAACTTTTTGGTATTAGTTAATTTGAAAGATTTTTTTTTGCTGAACGACCCCTTTAAGTTCCCAGTCCCTTCACCTCGTCTTATTAAGACAACAGGGCTACAAAGAATCCGAGGAGAAAGACAAAGGCGCTAATAAGCGGTCGCGGGCAGGGAGACGGCTGACATTTCCCGGCCGGCATTATTTTTAGTATTCAGGTGTCACTTTGCGTCTGGTTTGTGGCGGATCGGGATGAGTTCTGACACTGTTGTCTCCCTGCTGATCTCCACTCAGCGGCTGCACCTCTCACCGAGCGCGGACATCTTGTAATTTGGCCGGAGCGCGGCTGTCACCAGGGCTGCTGGTCTTTGTCTTCTAACCAAATAACATCGGCTGCCGGAGAAGGTTTTTTCTTAGCAAATGATGTCTGGACAAATCCTCAGATATTTGAGGTAAGAAGCACTTGTTATGAATAAGGGCAGAAAGAAAGAGCGAGGAGGAGGAGGAGCGCGACCTCTCTGTAACCGTAAACGGACGCTCTTATTCAGGAGGAAACGTCCATCATGCATATGCAGCAGCCAGGTAGAGAGTCACTGCGCACACATGTCTCATTATGTTTTGGTTATTAAAGGGGTTCTCCAGCACTTGAAAACATGGCCACTTTCTTCCAGAGACAGCACCGCTCTTGTCTCCAGTTTGGGTGCAGGTTTTGCAACTCAGTTCCATTGAAGTGAATGGAGCTTAGTTGCAAACCACACCCAACCTGGAGACAAGTGCGGTGCTGTCTCTGGAAGAAAGTGGCCGTGTTTTTCTAACACTGGAGGACCCCTTTAAGGGGGCCCGGTGAAAGGATCTCCCTTGTGATTTGGATTCCACTACCCAAGGATGGCATCTGGTGCATAGACATAGATTTTGCCCAGTGTTTGTGGGTTTTCAGCTTGTATTATAGTTTTCACCAGTTTGGGTAATGGACAGATCTGAGCAGGTTGGACTTTCCCGTCACCATCTGCATCTGAGTCTTCATCTTCTTCTCACGTTCCCATTGTTCTATTGTTGAGTTGTGAAAATCGTCTTCCTGCTAAAATCCTTCCAGTTTCCATTGAGTAGGTTGTGTTCACACTGCCATCAGGGCTTCTGTATCAGTGACCTGGGGATGCCCTCCGTCCACACTCCTTCATGGAGGGGCGATGCCAGACTCCTCTCCGTATGTTTGCTGAATGCCGGATCGGTAGCAGAGGGGGGGGGCAATGGTTGGATGATATTCTGCACAAGGAGCGATACATTCCCGAAAACACTGGAAAACAATGACATCAATTTCAATTCAAACTAAAGATTGTAAAATTAAAGGGGTTGTCCAGGCATAGTCCACCACCCATCTGAGATTGGCATGGAGAGATGGAAGTGTGCACTGGTGGTCGCTGAGGAAACCGGCCAACACACAGCGGGAATCGTGGTTTCCATTGATTAGAATAGGATCTGCACATGTAAGTCACCAGGTGTGATTGGAGTGATGGCCTCAGTACTATCCACCATTCTGTCCTGGTCTGATGCCAGGAGGAGAGTATGGCTGAACACCCCCTTCAAAGGGGCACTCCAGTGAAAATCTGTTTCTTTCATATCAACTGGTTTCAGAACATTATATAGATTTGTAATTTACTTCTATTTAAAAATCTCTCTATTTAGTCCTCCCATACTTATCAGCTGTTGTATGTCCTGCAGGAAGTGGTGTATTCTCTCCAGTCTGACACAGTGCTCTCTGCTGCCACCTCTGTCCATGTCAGGAACTGTCCAGAGCAGCAGCAAATCCCCATAGAAAACCTCTCCTGCTCTGGACAGTTCCTGACATGGACAGAGGTGGCAGCAGAGAGCACTGTGTCAGACTGGAGAGAATACACAACTTCCTGCAGGACATACAGCAGCTGATAAGTACTGGAAGGCTGGAGATTTTTAAATAGAAGTAATTTACAAATCTGTAGAACTTTCTGCCACCAATTGATCTGAAAGCCATGTGTTTAGTTCTGATTCTTGTGGATCCACAGAGCCGGAGCGTGGAGCGGTGGATGAGCCGGAGCGTGGAGCGGCAGATGAGCCGGAGCGTGGAGCGGCAGATGAGCCGCACATCAGACATTACCATCCATCAGGGAATAGATGTACAGATAGACAAATAAAGAGATGAGAAGCGTCTCCACTTGTGTGTCAGTAAATAAAGTCGGGAGTCCTGGCTGACAGCCGGCGTATAACGTCCCCATTTCACTTACTGTAGTTGTAGTAAATATAATCAGTAAGTTACGATCTGCAGAGACGGCAATGGCTGAGCGCTCGCGGTTTCTGTACAAGATGTGCGATTATTGTAACCATCATCTCTAATGGGCAGAGCGTAATGGCCGATAATTACCCCATATATCCCCCCCCCCCCATCGGCTGCCGGATCGCTCCGTGTTTAGCAGATGATAAAACGCCACATCTCACTGCGCCCAAACATCAAAAGAGATTTCTGATTAAAAGTTATGCAGAATTTATCAGATACAAGAGCAGAAATATTCTGCAACGGAAAGAAAGCGAAAGCCAAGGACCCTCCCCGCCGCCACCGCCGCCATAGTCAGGTCATGTATGGGAAAGATACGACTGTGTTATTATAGGGGATATAGGGAGGGATATTACACCGCCAGCATCATCTAGTCAGCCATATAGTATGGTGATATACAGTATATGATATATATGGTATGCTGATATATGGTATATGGTATGCTGATATATGGTATATGGTATGCTGATATATGGTATGCTGATATATGGTATATGGTATGCTGATATGTGGTATGCTGATATATATGGTATATGGTATGCTGATATGTGGTATGCGGATATATATTGTATATATGGTATGCTGATATATAATATATATGGTATGCTGATATATATATATATATATATATATATATATATATATATGGTATGCTGATATATATATATGGTATATATGGTATGCTGATATATATGGTATGTTGATATATATTGTATATATGGTATGCTGATATATAATATATATGGTATGCTGATATATATATATGGTATATATGGTATGCTGATATATATGGTATGTTGATATATATTGTATATATGGTATGCTGATATATAATATATATGGTATGCTGATATATAATATATATGGTATGCTGATATATAATATATATGGTATGCTGATATATAATATATATGGTATGCTGATATATAATATATATGGTATGCTGATACAGTGGTGCCTTGGATTACGAGCATAATTCGTTCCGGGGCCGCGCTTGTAATCCAAATCCACTCTTAAACCAAAACATATTTTCCCATAAGAAATCACTTATATGCAGACAATTGGTTCCACACCCCAAAAATAATGATTTATTATTCTAAATAACATGTAAAACAAATGAAACAAACATTCAGAAACAGCAGAATCTGTGATATTATAAGTGACTGTACAGTAATGGAGAGGATGGGAAACACAAGGGCTGATAGAGACTGCAGGGAGCAGGAAGGAATGAGCAGGACAGATGTGGGCACATACATGCAGCACTCTCTGTCCTGGGAGAGAGGGGTCACAGCTATGGAGAGATTACCTCCACAGTCCTGTCCCCTGATGTAAGCCCCAGCCTGAAGTGGATATGCTATGATTTTGGAGGTGAGGGAGACTTCCTGGGTCAGAGTACAGGGCTGTAGACCCCGCTATGTAGACCATGCCCCTCCTCTACTCTCACTCCCACCCAATACAGGGAGCTCTTACACCAAAGCAATGCTCTTAAACTAAGTCACAATTTTGAAAAACTTTGAGCTCTTAAACCAAAATGCTCTCAAACCAAGTTACTCTTAAACCAATGTACCACTGTATATAATATATATGGTATGCTGATATATGGTATACTATATGGTATATTGATATGTGGTATGCTGATATATGGTATGCCTGCCTAACCTGCCTGGTATATACATATATCTATCCTACGATAATAAGAAAGGAAATATGAAAAGGTCTACAACGACTAGATGGACCCAGAGGTCTTTTTCTGCCAACAATCATCTATCATCCACCTAAATACTTCCCAACATATAGAAAATTGCTGAACGACCAATGGTGGAAGGGCCCAAATGGTCATAAAGCACGCCCCTTCTAAAATCCTGTCCCACATAATAACGGGACTATGGGCAAATATGGCTGATTATACTCACTGCCCATATGGCACCTAGGCCTCATCCACACGTCCATATTTCTGTCTGCAATTGTGGACAGAACATAGGACCAGTCACTCCAGAAGTCGGTGGTGGCAGAAACCAGTAATATGTAGGGAAGAGGGCGGCACTCACCAAGTGGTTTTCTTCATCTATTTAGTGCACAATGCATCATTATCACAGCAGTACGCGTTTCGGCCTTCATCAGTTTTAGCTCGATGCTTGGCCGAAATGTGTGCTCCTCTAATATTGATGTATTCTGCACTGAGTAAATAAAGAAAACAACTTGGTGAGTGCCGCTCTCTTCCCTACAATACATTTCAATGGCCCCGATCACACGTCCATATGCCTGTATAGGTCCTAGCGTGGACGCGCACACCAGTCACTGTGTTTAATGCACTACGAATGCCAATCTGCAATCACGGCCGCTCTTTGGACATGTGATCGAGGCCTTAGAGGCGCCTACTTCGTATTTTATACCCCCTGAAAGCAAAGCTAGTATGCACCTTGTCTGTGCTGGCGGTAACAATGCCATGGTATAGGGCTCCAGGTCACACCGCCTTCCTCCCCCCGTGACCTCTGTACACGACCTCTGGCTCTGCAGTCAGGATCGGTGCTGCTCCGCCCATCGGCTGAATATAATCTCCTAAGCGTTTATTCCCATGAACGTATTGGAGTATACATGAAGCCGCCCCTGTAAGGATGCTGTATACAGATAAGACAGAGAAGCAATATCACTGTGACATGTTGTGCCAATCCCACGTATGTTATGTGCGTCGGCTTCTTCCTCCCCTCAGACTGCGAATATTAAAGTCAGCCGAGCACCTTGCGCCGGCTCCCCAGGGTACGCTGTCATTTCTCTAGAAAGAAGTGCTTAATATGAAGCCAGCTGTGCTTTGTACCGTTTTGTCTTTGAGTGTTATATAAAGTAGAAACATAGATAAGAGTTTCGCTATTAATGCAATCTATTACTCATTAACACGTTAGCGCTGTCAACATCTCTTTTCCCAGAAGACCTATTGTGCAATTTAAAGCTACACTAAGGAGGTTCGAGGCGGCGGCGGCGGCGGATTTATTCCTATACTACAAAAATGTATTTAAAATAATCCAAACAGAGATTAGACGGGAAAGGCGAGGGCAATTAAAGCGGCGCTCCCAGAGATGTTACTAAATTGCAGGTGCCGGGAACGTTGTCTTGTCACAAGGTGACATCCCGCTGCAGAGGAAGGAGAAATCACCCGCTTTCCAGCTAAAATCCACTCGCAGAGAAGTTTCTGGAAGACTTTTTGTATGGACAATGTGACTTATCATCTTCGACTGAAGGTCGCCATATTCTGGATAAAGGGGCCACGAACCTGCTGATCGCTGTGGGACTGGCGGCCTCCAGACTGATGATAGCAGGAGAGAAGGATCGGGGATCTCTGCTCCCTAGTTCTCTGTTCTTTGGCAGCTGCCTTCTCTGCTCCCCCCATCCCACCATCCCCCATGCCGCCATCCCCCATCCCACCATCCCCCATGCCGCCATCCCCCATCCCACCATCCCCCATGCCGCCATCCCCCATCCCACCATCCCCCATGCCGCCATCCCCATATCCCGCCATCCCCAATCCCAACATATCCCATTTCGCCAGAGTTATACAACAATTATTGGTTGTGCGGCCAGTCATACAAAGGAATGGGGATCCAAGATGGATCACAGTGATCGCCACCTGTAGGTTGCAAATCTTGGTGATGTGTCGCCTCCATATACTCTCCTCACCATCCTCCATATACTCTCCTCACCATCCTCCATATACTCTCCTCACCATCCTCCATATATCCTCCATATACTCTCCTCACCATCCTCCATATATCCTCCATATACTCTCCTCACCATCCTCCATATATCCTCCATATACTCTCCTCACCATCCTCCATATATCCTCCATATACTCTCCTCACCATCCTCCACATATCCTCCATATACTCTCTGTATATTCCTATCACCACTCTCCATATACTCTCTGTATATTCCTATCACCACTCTCCATATACTCTCCATGAGCAGCGATGGTGCGGCCGTTGTTTAGTGTGTAGCCATCTCGGAGGATGGATCAGGTTTTATTACTGTCTGAGCAGAATACGTGATGAGTTGGTGCGGCAGGACGTTGCGGCTCTGATTCCGTTTGGTGGGACTGGTTGTGTCGCCGCTCTTTATTACTTTTCCCAGCCTGGAGATGGAGCGGACGGACATTGGCGCCATCCATAATGTTAATAACGTTCATTACAGCCAGATGTTTATTTGCCAGTGAAATGTAAGTGAGATTTTTTTCCTCGCTCACGTTTTTTCTCGCCGTTCGCCTCATGTGTGTGTTAAATTGCTTTGCATTAACAATCTAACCTAGATGGTGTTTTATAGCCGGGAGAAAACCATTCTTTCTCAGTGCGGGCTTTACAGAAAACCGACTGAATGCGAATTGTCTGCGCAGCGCTCGCTGACCCACATCTAAGCGCCGGGCTGATTCATTTACTGCAGAGGATAAACATATTGCTACATGAAGGTTACAAGATGTCTGTATGGAGAGGGGACGGCAAACAATAAATCATCCCCGTGCTACAACGTATCCAAGACCATTCTAAATATGGAGCAACGAGGGAGAGCCGCACACGGGGGCCCGATGATCTCTCTGAGTGATATAGGGGCCCAATGGTCCCTCCAACTAATGTAGGGGCTCAATGATCCGTCTGACTAATATAGGGGCCTGATGATCCCTCCGACTGATATTGGGGCCTGATGATCCCCCCACTGATATTGGGGCCTGATGATCCCTCCGACTAATATAGAGGCCCGATGATCCCTCCACTGATATTGGGGCCTGATGATCCCTCCGACTAATATAGAGGCCTGATGATCCCTCCGACTAATGTAGGGGCTCAATGATCCCTCTCACTGATATTGGGGCCTGATGATCCCTCCGACTAATATAGAGGCCTGATGATCCTTCCGAATAATGTAGGGGCCCGATGATCCCTCCGACTAATGTAGGGGCTTAATGATCCGTCTGACTAATATAGGGGCCTGATGATCCCTCCGACTAATATAGAGGCCCGATGATCTCTCTGAGTGATATAACGACCCAATGGTCCCTCCGACTAATGTAGGGGCCCTATGATCCCTCCAACTAATGTAGGGGCCCTATGATCCCTCCAACTAATGTAGGGGCCCTATGATCTCTCCAACTAATGTAGGGGCCCTATGATCCCTTCAACTAATGTAGGGGCCCTATGATCTCTCCAACTAATGTAAGGGCCCTATGATCCCTCCAACTAATGTAGGGGCCCTATGATCTCTTCAACTAATGTAGGGGCCCTATGATCCCTCCAACTAATGTAGGGGCCCTATGATCCCTCTGACTAATGTAGAGGCCCTATGATCCCTCTGACTAATGTAGAGGCCCTATGATCCCTCTGACTAATGTATGGGCCCTATGATCCCTCTGACTAATGTAGGGGCCCTATGATCCCTCTGACTAATGTAGAGGCCCTATGATCCCTCTGACTAATGTAGAGGCCCTATGATCCCTCTGACTAATGTAGGGGCCCTATGATCCCTCTGACTGATATAGGTGCCCAGTAATACCTCAGACTGATATAGGAACCAATGATCCCTCCAACTGATATAGGGGCCTGATGTTCCCTCCATCTAATATAGGACCCGATGATCCCTCCACTACAGGTAAAAGGGCACACTACTGATATAGGGCCCATGGTCCCTTCGCTACAGATGACAGGGCACACTACTGATATAGGGGCCAGATGATTCCTCCACTACAGATGAGAGGGCACTCTACTGATATAGGGGCCAGATGATTCCTCCACTACAGATGAGAGGGCACTCTACTGATATAGGGCCCGCAAGCACTGACAATACACCTTAATGTGCTCTGTTTAGACTTATCAGAAAGATAAATAAAAAAGCAGTAGATACACAAAATCCACAACTTAGCTTCAGATACTCAGTATGATAAGGTTTAACGTACTGTATGAAGGTAAGATGCTTTGGTCACATGTTCCTTTTAATCCAATAGCAGCTCCCAGAAGCTTCTGGTTAAGGTTATTAAGACAGTTCTGAAGCCAGCTTCCATTAACCTGGATATAGGGAGAGATCTATCAATCGAGGTTGTCAGGGCAGGCAGAAACTATCAGGGACTAACCCTATGACTTGTGGTTCAGGCAGCATGAAAGGGATGACATGTTCCTCTAAGTTTGCAGGCAGGAGGCAGCTATCTGACATTGTCAGCCATATTTTAGCCAGGAGCTGTCATGTCTCATGTTACACAGAGTCCTCCTTCCTCCCTCTCACTGAGTCTTCTGCCCTGTAGGGTGTACAGAAAGTAGCGGGTTCCTCAATCTTCTTAGAATTTATTGTCCAGATGGCTGCAAAGAGGTTAAAGCTCTGAGGCCCCAATGCAAAATCTGTAACGGCCCAGAGCAGCGAGCCCTTGTATGCCTCACCTTCCACCCATCACCCCCTCTAACTACACCCAAATGGCTGCTGGGATAAGACTATATAGATATCATTGTAAAGATCACATTTTGAGATTCATTCCACCCTGGGATAAACTGTGGAGATGTAGAAACTTGGTCTAAGTTTGCTGTGTTTTCCGTCTTATGGCCGCCTCCGGATGTTAAGACTTTATCAGTCTATTCCTCATAGTGATAATCTAAAAACCTATAGATCCGTTCCACTATAATCGTTCTCTTCTTTACATCAAGAATCCTTCAGCTTTTGAGGAGAGGAAGAGTGATTAGACTTGTCGTCCTGACCACGTCATTGCCGGAGCGCTCAGCAGCCTGAAAGTGCTGAAAGCTTTTATCATTGCCATTATCCCCCATAGACTCCTGGATCTGAAGGACTGAGATGTGTGAGATTGGCTCACGTGACTCCCGATGGCTTTCCTGACCCAGCTGTCTGATGAGAGGAGGATGAGGACTACAACAATGGAGATGAATGTCATAGAACATTGCTGTAATGTTGAATTACGATTGTATATCAATGCCAAAGAGATGACATGACGGTGCAATGTTCCTCTCATTCTCGGCTGTTATGAGGAATCCACCATGGGCAGACAACACAAGATGGACGGATCGTGAGTCAGAATGTGCACATAGACCTTGCTTCACCATTGTAAATATCCAGCCAAACCCAGACAATCTGGAAAGTTCACCCAACACTGCTTACTCCTCTTAGAAATAACTGATGGAACATGGCAGCAAGCATCAATTTGCATCAATGGAGGCCATAGAACCATAATGAGTGGGTTGACTTTCTCCTGGATATATATATTGCAGGATCCCTCTTTTTTCTATAATAGGAGCGACAGAAGCCTCGATAACCTGAGCACATCTGGGGGACCAGGGAGATAATGGGGGCCACAGGAGCCTCAATAACCTGAGCACATCTGGGGGACCAGGGAGATAATGGGGGCCACAGGAGCCTCAATAACCTGAGCACATCTGGGGGACCAGGGAGATAATGGGGGCCACAGGAGCCTCAATAACCTGAGCACATCTGGGGGACCAGGGAGATAATGGGGGCCACAGGAGCCTCAATAACCTGAGCACATCTGGGGGACCAGGGAGATAATGGGGGCCACAGGAGCCTCAATAACCTGAGCACATCTGGGGGACCAGGGAGATAATGGGGGCCACAGGAGCCTCAATAACCTGAGCACATCTGGGGGACCATGGAGATAATGGGGGCCACAGGAGCCTCGATAACCTGAGCACATCTGGGGGACCAGGGAGATAATGGGGGCCACAGGAGCCTCAATAACCTGAGCACATCTGGGGGACCAGGGAGATAATGGGGGCCACAGGAGCCTCAATAACCTGAGCACATCTGGGGGACCAGGGAGGTGGGGGGGGTGACAGGAGCCTCAATAACCTGAGCACATCTGGGGGACCAGGGAGGTGGGGGGGGTGACAGGAGCCTCAATAACCTGAGCACATCTGGGGACCAGGGAGGTGGCGGGGGCCACAGGAGCCTCAATAACCTGAGCACATCTGGGGGGTCGGGGAGGCGGTGGAGGCGTCAGAAGCCTTGGCAGGTTGCTATGATCTTCTTTTATCATTATTATTTGTTTTTTTTCCTCACGTGCGTCTTCCTGAGGATTTGTCGCCATTCGCACAACACATAAATTACAGTGTGGATTTTCACTCCCAATGGGGAACATCATCGTATTTGGAGAATATCTGCAGCCTGGCCGCCCCATGTGACCGGACCCCAATACTTAGAACAATTATAAAATTCTAAATATTCATGGAAAATACACTGAAAGTGGCGACTCATTCCCGTAAGACTGAAAAATGATTATTCAGCCAAATATTAGAGAAGCAAAAAGAATAGGACGCAAAATATATGAAGGCTTTATTACCCCTTAAATTAGCCCGGCGCTCAATTACCCTATTACTCAGCTGTAATAGATCCCATTAAAAACTAATTCATAATTCAATATTCCACTAATATCTAATACATGAAAAATAATAAAAGCATCTACAGTCCGTCCACATCCCTCCCCTTCATGACGATTAGGAGAGGACGGCACCGGCACTAGGGATGTATGAGGGGCGCTCGGGCCCCCAGCCTGGAGTGATGATGGGATGTATGAGGGGGCGCTCGGACCCCCAGCCTGGAGTGATAATGGGATGTATGAGGGGCGCTCGGGCCCCCAGCCTGAAGTGATGATGGGATGTATGAGGGGCGCTCGGGCCCCCAGCCTGGAGTGATGATGGGATGTATGAGGGGCGCTCGGGCCCCCAGCCTGGAGTGATGATGGGATGTATGAGGGGCGTTCGGACCCCCAGCCTGGAGTGATGATGGGATGTATGAGGGGCGCTCGGGCCCCCAGCCTGGAGTGATGATGGGATGTATGAGAGGCGCTCGGGCCCCCAGCCTGGAGTGATGATGGGATGTATGAGGGGGTGCTCGGACCCCCAGCCTGGAGTGATAATGGGATGTATGAGGGGCGCTCGGGCACCCAGCCTGGAGTGATGATGGGATGTATGAGGGGCGCTCGGGCACCCAGCCTGGAGTGATGATGGGATGTATGAGGGGCGTTCGGACCCCCAGCCTGGAGTGATGATGGGATGTATGAGAGGCGCTCGGACCCCCAGCCTGGAGTGATAATGGGATGTATGAGGGGCGTTCGGACCCCCAGCCTGGAGTGATGATGGGATGTATGAGGGGCGCTCGAACCCCCAGCTTGGAGTGATGATGGGATGTATGAGGGGCGCTCGGGCCCCCAGTCTGGAGTGATGATGGGATGTATGAGGGGCGCTCGAACCCCCAGCTTGGAGGGATGATGGGATGTATGAGGGGTGCTCGGGCCCCCAGTCTGGAGTGATGATGGGATGTATGAGGGGTGCTCGGACCCCCAGCCTGGAGTGATGATGGGATGTATGAGGGGCGCTCGGGCCCCCAGTCTGGAGTGATGATGGGATGTATGAGGGGTGCTCGGACCCCCAGCCTGGAGTGATGATGGGATGTATGAGGGGGCGCTCGGACCCCCAGCCTGGAGTGATGATGGGATGTATGAGGGGGCGCTCGGACCCCCAGCCTGGAGTGATGATGGGATGTATGAGGGGCGCTCGGGCCCCCAGCCTGGAGTGATGATGGGATGTATGAGGGGGCGCTCGGACCGCCAGCCTGGAGTGATGATGGGATGTATGAGGGGTGCTCGGACCCCCAGCCTGGAGTGATGATGGGATGTATGAGGGGCGCTCGGGCCCCCAGTCTGGAGTAAAGATGGCCGTCACACTTCCTATTACCCAGTTGGGGTGGAGAGAAGTAAATCAGCAGTCATTTCTCATTCATTCGTGAGGTTCTTGAGTAATATGATGTGTATTAGGGAGTTAGTAGACGTGTGACCGGATGTGACCATGTTAATAGAGCGTAATTTGCAGCATTTAACCCTCTGCCCTGATCTCTAATCCCGCTTATGATTCCTCTTATACTTAAACCCATTGCTGGGAGTTCCCATGTGTCCCTGCCGTCTCGCTGTTTATTGCAGTGGGATTACGGGGCTCAGTGGTTGGCGTCGCTGGTTGGCTGTTTCGTAGCCTTGGGTCATGTACTCTGTTTGTTAATATATTCTTCCTGTGTTTGCATGGGCGTCGTCTGGGGATCTAAGATATGTACATCATATAGAGAGAAGATCTACAGCGGAGTGTGTCCTTATGTCCCCAGTATGTGCACCATAGAGACTGCGGCAGTACTGGGCCTGCGGAGACTGCTCCCAGCTCAGGGTGGTCTCATACCCCGCTTCCTATAGCAATGGGGAACCTGCCCCGGGCTTCACCTTTCTTCGTAAACCAAAAATATTACCAAGCGATGTAAGAAGCATGGGTGTAACCAGCCGTAGCAGGCGTCATGGAGGCCAGAGGTAAAGGGGCCACTCCGATACATGAACATTGCACCTTTTTTAGGCAATAACAAGGCCATGACTTTTTGCTATGGAGCTCTGTAGCTTATATGCGGCTCATACAGTATACAGCAATGCTTTCCTTTTTTCCTATTTATTTTGTGGTTTCAGTCATTAGCTGGTGGGGACCTATCTCATTGACATATGGGCCTCTATGCATTGTAGTTTCATCCCTCGTAAGGGGGGACCCAACTCATTTACCCATTGGCCTCTATGCATTGTAGTTATGTCCCTGGTAAGGGGGGACCCATCTCATTGACATATGGGCCTCTATGCATTGTAGTTTCATCCCTCGTAAGGGGGGACCCATCTCATTTACCAATTGGCCTCTATGCATTGTAGTTTCATCCCTGTTAAGGGGGGTATCCATCTGGGATTTTCACTGGAATAGAAAAGCTATAGACATGTGGGAACAGCCATGGCCGAGCTGATTCTGGAGCATGTAGACCCCATTCATCTTCAGCCTTCCAGCTGTAGCAAAACTACAAATCCTAGAAGCTAAAGGTTTGGCTGTCCAGGCATGATGGACGTTGTATATTTGCCACAGCTGGAGGGCTGAAGGTTCCCTATCCCTGCCTTAGACCTACTCCACTATGAGGGCAATCTCCTGGAAAGTTGGGAGTAGCTGAGATGTCATTCATCCAGATGATGCTTTCCGCAGGGGCGGATCAAGCCATACTGCCCCATGTACCATCGTGCAGGTATCTGATACACATGGGTCCCTACACTAAGTCCACACCGTGCCAGTCAGTGGCCACCAACCCCGCAGGCGTGCACAGTCAGGGAAGGGGGGCCATGGGACGGCCCTGCGACCCCCATGCCACAGGACCAGACCCAAAAATGCCACACCAAAACCCAACCAGCACCACCGGCGGAGGAAGCTGCCCCCAAATAGCAAAAGTCTGGATAAGGTATTGCACTCACCATAGCTATCACAGCTATAGATATATATATATATATATATATATATATATATATATATATATATATATATATATATATATATATATAACTGGTCTCTGCCTTGTTCTCTGTTTTTCTAGTGATGGCTTCTGACCGGGGGCCCTCGGAGGTCAGAGTGCACCCCACCAGCTATGTGTAATAGTGATGGCTACGTGTAATATCTCTCCTATCTATTGTAGTGTCTTCTGGACTTTTAAACAACCATTTGGGAGTTGTCTAATTTTTGCTTCGTTGTCGACATGTCAGAAATGTTCTCGGCCTGAATTGTGGCTATTACCCCAGCGGGGATGATATGGTGCCCTCATATTCAGGGGTTGAGCGCAGCCGATATCACCGTGTACAAAAGCAAAGCGCCTTCTCGTCTGGTGGACGGACATTTGACTCTCTTCACGGCGCACACCCACAGACAGCGGTCTTCGGAGAACGTTCCGTCAGTTTCCTGGTGTTGAAACGTAATTAGCATTTCTCACATGCAGATCATGCCACAGATTGAAAATGCATTATCACATTTTGAGAGTGTAAATAACATTTCAGAAAATAGTTACTGTTTTCCTTCCCCGAAGGCTCCTCTATGAAACGCGGATTAGCTGTAAAGTATATGGCCTTTTGATTGGTAATAAAAAAAAAAGTAAAAAAATTTCCATTATAGGCATAATGTTCCGGCCAACGGCAAAAAAACATAAACAAACTTAGCGGCTGTCAGTGGTGAAGAAAAGCATCGGAAATGCGTTTCATCCGTCATTCTCCGAGATCTACAAATATAGAATTCTATCTACAGTGCAAGAAAAGCCTTGTTGTCTTTACATCAACACAGCCGCCTCTGCTACATACGGGAGGTTGTAGGGATCATCATAGGTTGTTGTGGCTTCACCTAGACCTTCATATAAAGCAGTGTCCAGTAATACTTATAGATGGGAGAAGCTTACTCTACATGGCTATGTGTAATAGTGATACATAGCTCCGTGTAATAGTGATACATGGCTCCGTGTAATAGTGATACATGGCTACGTGTAATAGTGATACATGGCTCAGTGTTATAGTGACACATGGCTCCGTGTAATAGTGATACATGGCTCAGTGTTATAGTGACACATGGCTCCGTGTAATAGTGATACATGGCTACGTGTAATAGTGATACATGGCTCCGTGTAATAGTGATACATGGCTATGTGTAATAGTGACACATGGCTACGTGTAATAGTGACACATGGCTACGTGTAATAGTGATACATGGCTGTGTGTAATAGTGACACATGGCTCCGTGTAATAGTGATACATGGCTATGTGTAATAGTGACACATGGCTACGTGTAATAGTGATACATGGCTCCGTGTAATAGTGACACATGGCTACGTGTAATAGTGATACATGGCTACGTGTAATAGTGACACATGGCTACGTGTAATAGTGATACATGGCTACGTGTAATAGTGATACATGGCTCCGTGTAATAGTGATACATGGCTACGTGTAATAGTGACACATGGCTACGTGTAATAGTGATACATGGCTACGTGTAATAGTGATACATGGCACCGTGTAATAGTGATACATGGCACCGTGTAATAGTGATACATGGCTCCTTGTAATAGTGACACATGGCTACGTGTAATAGTGACACATGGCTCAGTGTAATAGTGATACACAGCTACGTGTAATAGTGACACATGGCTCAGTGTAATAGTGATACACAGCTACGTGTAATAGTGACACATGGCTACGTGTAATAGTGAAACACAGCTACGTGTAATAGTGACACATGGCTACGTGTAATAGTGAAACACAGCTACGTGTAATAGTGACACATGGCTACGTGTAATAGTGATACATGGCTATGTGTAATAGTGACACATGGCTACGTGTAATAGTGACACATGGCTCCGTGTAATAGTGACACATGGCTCCGTGTAATAGTGACACATGGCTCCGTGTAATAGTGACACATGGCTCCGTGTAATAGTGATACATGGCTACGTGTAATAGTGACACATGGCTCCGTGTAATAGTGATACATGGCTACGTGTAATAGTGATACATGGCTCAGTGTAATAGTGATACATGGCTATGTGTAATAGTGATACATGGCTACGTGTAATAGTGATACATGGCTACGTGTAATAGTGATACATGGCTACGTGTAATAGTGACACATGGCTACGTGTAATAGTGATACATGGCTACGTGTAATAGTGACACATGGCTCCGTGTAATAGTGATACATGGCTACGTGTAATAGTGATACATGGCTCAGTGTAATAGTGATACATGGCTATGTGTAATAGTGATACATGGCTACGTGTAATAGTGATACATGGCTACGTGTAATAGTGACACATGGCTACGTGTAATAGTGATACATGGCTACGTGTAATAGTGACACATGGCTACGTGTAATAGTGATACATGGCTCAGTGTAATAGTGATACATGGCTATGTGTAATAGTGATACATGGCTACGTGTAATAGTGATACATGGCTACGTGTAATAGTGACACATGGCTCAGTGTAATAGTGATACATGGCTACATGTAATAGTGATACACGGCTACGTGTAATAGTGACACACGGCTACGTGTAATAGTGATACATGGCTACGTGTAATAGTGATACATGGCTACGTGTAATAGTGATACATGGCTATGTGTAATAGTGATACATGGCTACCTGTAATAGTGACACATGGCTACGTGTAATAGTGATACATGGCTATGTGTAATAGTGACACATGGCTACGTGTAATAGTGATACATGGCTACGTGTAATAGTGACACATGGCTACGTGTAATAGTGATACATGGCTACGTGTAATAGTGATACATGGCTATGTGTAATAGTGACACATGGCTACGTGTAATAGTGATACATGGCTACGTGTAATAGTGACACATGGCTACGTGTAATAGTGATACATGGCTATGTGTAATAGTGACACATGGCTACGTGTAATAGTGATACATGGCTATGTGTAATAGTGATACATGGCTACCTGTAATAGTGACACATGGCTACATGAAATAGTGATACATGGCTATGTGTAATAGTGATACATGGCTATGTGTAATAGTGACACATGGCTACGTGTAATAGTGACACATGGCTACGTGTAATAGTGATACATGGCTATGTGTAATAGTGATACATTGGTATGTGATGCGAGGCTGACAACTGATTCAAGGGTAAAGAAATAAGGAAATAAAGATATATACTTACCTGTCCAGGCTCCCCTGGTGTCCTGCTTCCTTGTGCCTTTCTTCTCTGCTCACAGTAGCTGCCTCTGGCACTTCCAAACTTGCACTGTCCTGTCTCGGCCAATTCAGACATGGGATCAGAGGTCCCTTAGGTGGCTGTGGTGAGCGGGGGAACAAGGCTGGAGGACATCGGGGGAGCCTGGACAGGTAAGTATTCTCTCGGTGCTTGCTTATAGCGGAGGGTCGCTTACAGCAGAGCAGCAGAGGGTCCTCCTATATATGCATATGTGTATATGACTGCAGAGCAGCAGAGGGTCCTATATATGTATATGTGTATATGACTGCAGGACAGCAGAGGGTCCTATATATTTTATATGTGTATATGACTGCAGAGCAGCAGAGGGTCCCATACAGTATGTGTGTGTATATGACTGCAGAGCAGCAGAGGGTCCTATATATGTATATGTGTATATGACTGCAGAGCAGCAGAGGGTCCCATACAGTATGTGTGTGTGTGTGTGTGTGTGTGTGTGTGTGTGTGTGTGTGTGTGTGTGTATGACTGTAGAGCAGCAGAGGGTCCTATACTGTATATGTATATGTGTATATGACTGCAGAGCAGCAGAGGGTCTTATATATATTTATATTTCTCCAGAGCAGCAGAGGGTCCTCCTATACATGTATATGACTGCAGAGCAGCAGAGGGTCCTATATATGTATATGTGTATATGACTGCAGAGCAGCAGAGGGTCCAATATATATGTGTATATGACTGCAGAGCAGCAGAGGGTCATATAAATGTATATGTGTATATGACTGCAGAGCAGCAGAGGGTTCTATATATGTATAGGTGTATATGACTGCAGAGCATCCAATATATATGTGTATATGACTGCAGAGCAGCAGAGGGTCCTATATATGTATATGTGCATATGACTGCAGAACATTAGAGGGTCCTCCTATATGTGTATATGACTGCAGAGCAGCAGAGGGTCCTCCTATATATGTATGTGAGTATATGACTGCAGAGCAGCAGAGGGTCCTCCTATATATGTATGTGTATATGACTGCAGAGCAGAAGAGGGTCCTCCTATATATGTGTGTGTATATGACTGCAGACCAGCAGAGGGTCCTTCTATATATGTGTGTGTATATGACTGCAGACCAGCAGAGGGTCCTCCTATATATGTGTGTGTATATGACTGCAGAGCAGCAGAGGGTCCTCCTATATATGTATGTGAGTATATGACTGCAGAGCAGAAGAGGGTCCTCCTATATATGTGTGTGTATATGACTGCAGAGCAGCAGAGGGTCCTCCTATATATGTGTGTGTATATGACTGCAGAGCAGAAGAGGGTCCTCCTATATAGGTGTGTGTATATGACTGCAGAGCAGCAGAGGGTCCTCCTATATATGTGTGTGTATATGACTGCAGAGCAGCAGAGGGTCCTCCTATATATGTGTGTGTATATGACTGCAGAGCAGCAGAGGGTCCTCCTATATATATGTGTATATGACTGCAGAGCAGCAGAGGGTCCTCCTATATATGTATGTGAGTAAATGACTGCAGAGCAGAAGAGGGTCCTCCTATATATATGTGTATATGACTGCAGAGCAGCAGAGGGTCCTCCTATATATGTATGTGAGTAAATGACTGCAGAGCAGAAGAGGGTCCTCCTATATATGTGTGTTTATATGACTGCAGAGCAGCAGAGGGTCCTCCTATATATGTGTGTGTATATGTGTATATGACTGCAGAGCAGCAGAGGGTCCTCCTATATATATGTGTATATGACTGCAGAGCAGCAGAGGGTCCTCCTATATATGTATGTGAGTATATGACTGCAGAGCAGCAGAGGGTCCTCCTATATATGTGTGTGTATATGTGTATATGACTGGAGAGCGGCAGGGGGTCCTCTTATATGTGTATATGACTGCAGAGCAGCAGAGGGTCCTCCTATATATGTGTGTGTGTGTATGACTGCAGAGCAGCAGAGGGTCCTCCTATATATGTGTGTGTATATGACTGCAGAGCAGCAGAGGGTGCTCATATATATGTATGTGAGTATATGACTGCAGAGCAGCAGAGGGTCCTCCTATATATATGTGTGTGTATATGTGTATATGACTGCAGAGCAGCAGAGGGTCCTCCTATATATGTGTGTGTATATGACTGCAGAGCAGCAGAGGGTCCTCCTATATATGTATGTGAGTATATGACTGCAGAGCAGCAGAGGGTCCTCCTATATATATGTGTGTGTGTGTATGTGTATATGACTGCAGAGCAGCAGAGGGTCCTCCTATATATGTGGGTGTATATGACTGCAGAGCAGCAGAGGGTCCTCCTATATATATGTGTGTGTGTATATGACTGCAGAGCAGCAGAGAGTCCTCCTATATATATGTGTGTGTGTATATGACTGCAGAGCATCAGAGGGTCCTCCTATATATGTGTGTGTATATGACTGCAGAGCAGCAGAGGGTCCTCCTATATATGTGTGTATATGACTGCAGAGCAGCAGAGGGTCCTCCTATATATGTGTGTGTATATGACTGCAGAGCAGCAGAGGGTCCTCCTATATATGTGTGTGTATATGACTGCAGAGCAGCAGAGGGTCCTCCTATATATGTGTGTGTATATGACTGCAGAGCAGCAGAGGGTCCTCCTATATATATGTGTATATGACTGCAGAGCAGCAGAGGGTCCTCCTATATATGTGTGTGAGTATATGACTGCAGAGCAGCAGAGGGTCCTCCTATATATGTGTGTTTATATGACTGCAGAGCAGCAGAGGGTCCTCCTATATATGTGTGTGTATATGTGTATATGACTGCAGAGCAGCAGAGGGTCCTCCTATATATATGTGTATATGACTGCAGAGCAGCAGAGGGTCCTCCTATATATGTATGTGAGTATATGACTGCAGAGCAGCAGAGGGTCCTCCTATATATGTGTGTGTATATGTGTATATGACTGGAGAGCGGCAGGGGGTCCTCTTATATGTGTATATGACTGCAGAGCAGCAGAGGGTCCTCCTATATATGTATGTGAGTATATGACTGCAGAACAGCAGAGGGTCCTCCTATATATGTGTGTGTATATGACTGCAGAGCAGCAGAGGGTCCTCCTATATATGTGTGTGTATATGACTGCAGAGCAGCAGAGGGTCCTCCTATATATGTATGTGAGTATATGACTGCAGAGCAGCAGAGGGTCCTCCTATATATATGTGTGTGTATATGTGTATATGACTGCAGAGCAGCAGAGGGTCCTCCTATATATGTGTGTGTGTATATGTGTATATGACTGCAGAGCAGCAGAGGGTCCTCCTATATATGTGTATATGACTGCAGAGCAGCAGAGGGTCCTCCTATATATATGTGTGTGTATATGTGTATATGACTGCAGAGCAGCAGAGGGTCCTCCTATATATGTGTGTGTATATGTGTATATGACTGCAGAGCAGCAGAGGGTCCTCCTATATATGTATGGGAGTATATGACTGCAGAGCAGCAGAGGGTCCTCCTATATATGTGTGTGTATATGTGTATATGACTGCAGAGCAGCAGAGGGTCCTCCTATATATATGTGTTATATGACTGCAGAGCAGCAGAGGGTCCTCCTATATATGTATGTGAGTATATGACTGCAGAGCAGCAGAGGGTCCTCCTATATATATGTGTGTGTATATGTGTATATGACTGCAGAGCAGCAGAGGGTCCTCCTATATATGTGTGTGTATATGACTGCAGAGCAGCAGAGGGTCCTCCTATATATGTATGTGAGTATATGACTGCAGAGCAGCAGAGGGTCCTCCTATATATGTATGTGAGTATATGACTGCAGAGCAGCAGAGGGTCCTCCTATATATGTATGTGAGTATATGACTGCAGAGCAGCAGAGGGTCCTCCTATATATGTGTGTGTATATGTGTATGACTGCAGAGCAGCAGAGGGTCCTCCTATATATGTGTGTGTATATGACTGCAGAGCAGCAGAGGGTCCTCCTATATATGTATGTGAGTATATGACTGCAGAGCAGCAAAGGGTCCTCCTATATATGTGTGTGTATATGACTGCAGAGCAGCAGAGGGTCCTCCTATATATGTGTGTGTATATGACTGCAGAGCAGCAGAGGGTCCTCCTATATATGTGTGTGTATATGACTGCAGAGCAGCAGAGGGTCCTCCTATATATGTATGTGAGTATATGACTGCAGAGCAGCAGAGGGTCCTCCTATATATATGTGTGTGTATATGTGAGTATATGACTGCAGAGCAGCAGAGGGTCCTCCTATATATGTGTGTGTATATGTGTATATGACTGCAGACCCCACCCCTTACCTGTCTCTTCCTTTCTCAGACAATCAGTGTTTGGGATTTTCTCGCTGTGTATTTCTTCTATAGTCACAGTGTTTGATCACATGACCTGACTTCTTACCTCTCTACCTATGTTATACCGTCTACTCTGCGCATCTAGAAATGTCAATTAAAGTGCAATGTGATTCTTCCGTAGAAAGTTCCCTGCGAGCCTCCTGGTGCCCGGGCTCAATAAGTCAATACATGAATAGTTTTAATTGTGCGGCAACGAGTTGTTCCAGCGCTCGGCGCCTATAATAATTGCTTTATAACGGATTGTCCAATAGCGGCAAAGTGCAGCCGCTCGGGCAGCATCACCAGCACGTCCTCCGCTGATCAATATGTTTTCTTTATGTTTATTTTCTTACCAGGTTCCTGGACCTCTTTGTGTTCAGTGATATTCATGTGCAGCGGATACACTGTGTGATATGGAGTGTGCTGGTATAACCTGGGTATATACTGTGTATAATTATATATGTACAGCTGGTATAACCTGGGTATACACTGTATATAATGATATATGTACAGCTGGTATAACCTGGGTATATACTGTATATAAAATATATGTACAGCTGGTATAACCTGGGTATATACTGTGTATAATTATATATGTACAGCTGGTATAACCTGGGTATATACTGTATATAATTATATATGTACAGCTGGTATAACCTGGGTATATACTGTGTATAATTATATATGTACAGCTGGTATAACCTGGGTATCTCCTGTATATAATTATATATGTACAGATGGTATAACCTGGGTATCTCCTGTATATAATTATATATGTACAGATGGTATAACCTGGGTGTATACTGTATACAATTATATATGTACAGCTGGTATAACCTGGGTATATACTGTATATAATTATATATGTACAGCTGGTATAACCTGGGTGTATACTGTATATAACTATATATGTACAGCTGGTATAACCTGGGTATATACTGTATATAATTATATATGTACAGCTGGTATTACCTGGGTATATACTGTATATAATTATATATGTACAGCTGGTATAACCTGGGTATATACTGTGTATAATTATATATGTACAGCTGGTATAACCCCGGGATCTCCTGTATATAATTATATATGTACAGCTGGTATAACCTGGGGATCTCCTGTATATAATTATATATGTACATCTGGTATTACCTGGATATCACCTGTATATAATGATATATGTACAGCCGGTATAACCTGGGTATATACTGTATATAATTATATATGTACAGCTGGTATAACCTGGGTATATATTATATATAATTATATATGTACATCTGGTATAACCTGAGTATACTGTATATAATAAGTGTACTGTATATGTATAGCTGGTATAACCTGGGTGTCTGGAATAAGTTATACATTCTCTGTTCTTTCTGTATTCGCACTGAACTTAGAAGTGAAGTAAAGTGGAGCTCGTTCTGGAAGATGGCGCACTGGTCAGCACCCAGTAAATTGGCTGTCATATTACAGCAACGCTGCCAGTTACCCGGGATGGGCCGCGGCTCTGCTTGTCAGGTCTAATGATAAACATTATCATGGTGGCAGCGACTAATTGCATCATGTATAATTATTAGCCTGACACCGCGGATCTGACTGTACCGAGCGCTGATCAGTGCGGGTCACAGCTGCTGATCTCCTGAACTGGCAGCAAATAGTGAGCGGCGCGGCCTCCATAGAGACCTCACAACTTTACGTCCTGGAGATTACTTGTGTTGTTTGTTCTTTCTCTTTTTTGCCTTTTGTTTTGCTATTTATAGATTGGGCTCCGCTTCTCTCTCAGTGTAAGAAAACAGCACAAAGTAAGAGCCGTAAATCAGGCGTAAACCAGACGTAAACCCAGCGTAAACCAGGCACAAATTCGGGGTAAACCAGGCGTAAACCCAACGTAAACCAGGCACAAATCCGGGGTAAAACAGGCGTAAACCAGACGTAAACCCAACGTAATCCCAGCGTAAACCAGGCACAAATCCGGGGTAAAACAGGCGTAAAACAGGCGTAAACCAGGCGTAAACCAGACGTAAACCCAACGTAATCCCAGCGTAAACCAGGCACAAATCCGGGGTAAACCAGGCGTAAACCAGGTGTAAACTAAGCGTAAACCCAGTGTAATCCCAGCGTAAACCAGACACAAACCCGGGATAAACCAGGCGTAAACCAGGTGTAAACCAAGCACAAACCAGGCGTAACCCTGCGTGTCCCCGTAGCCGCACCAACACTTTATAAGGGTTATAGGCTTCTAACGAACAAATTGTATTAGAAGGGTCATCCAGCAAACGAAATTTTTTTTTAAGTGCTCAGAGTGGCAAGGAAATAAAGTACAGGCCTAATCCTGTAGCGGAGGTGTCACCATAATCCCTGTAGTGTCACCCTGTGCATATGTGACAGCTGAGCTATGGCCGGGAGTTATCCTGTACCGGAGGAGTCACAACAATCCCTGTAGAGTCACCCTGTGTATATGTGACAGCTGAGCTATGGCCTGACCTTATCCTGTACCAGAAATGTCACCCTGATCCCTGTAGTTTCACCCTGTGTATATGTGACAGCTGAGTTATGGCCAGGAGTTATCCTGTACCAGAAGTGTCACCCTGATCCCTGTAGTGTCACCCTGTGTATATATATGACAGCTGAGCTATGGCCTGGCCTTATCCTGTACCGGAGGCGTCACCACAATCCCTGTAGTGTCACCCTGTGTATATGTGACAGCTGAGTTATGGCCAGGAGTTATCCTGTACCAGAAGTGTCACCCTGATCCCTGTAGTGTCACCCTGTGTATATATATGACAGCTGAGCTATGGCCTGGCCTTATCCTGTACCGGAGGCGTCACCACAATCCCTGTAGTGTCACCCTGTGTATATGTGACAGCTGAGTTATGGCCTGGCCTTATCCTGTACCTTAGACGTCACCCTAATCCCTGTAGTGTCACCCTGTGTATATGTGACAGCTGAGCTATGGCCGGGAGTAATCCTGTGCTGGAGGTGTCACCCTAATCCCTGTAGTGTCATTCTGTGTATATATATGTATGACAGCTGAGCTATGACCGGGCCTAATCCTGTACCGGAGGTGTCACCATAATCCCTGTAGTGTCACCCTGTGTATATGTGACAGCTGAGCTATGAACGAGCCTAATCCTGCACCAGAGGCGTCACCACAATCCCTGTAGTGTCACCCTGTGTATATGTGACTGCTGAGCTATGGCCGGGAGTAATCCTGAGCTGGAGGCGTCACCACAATCCCTTTAGTGTCACCCTGTGTATATGTGACAGCTGAGCTATGGCCTGGCCTTATCCTGTACTGGAGGCGTCACCACAATGCCTGTAGTGTCACCCTGTGTATATGGGACAGCTGAGCTATGGCCGGGAGTAATCCTCTACCGTAGGCGTCACCACAATCCATGTAGTGTCACCCTGTGTATATGTGACAGCTGAGCTATGGCCGGGCCTTATCCTGTACTGGAGGTGTCACCATAATCCCTGTAGTGTCACCCTGTGTATATGTGACAGCTGAGCTATGGCCTGGCCTTATCCTGTACTGGAGGCGTCACCACAATGCCTGTAGTGTCACCCTGTGTATATGGGACAGCTGAGCTATGGCCGGGAGTAATCCTCTACCGTAGGCGTCACCACAATGCCTGTAGTGTCACCCTGTGTATATGTGACAGCTGAGCTATGGCCGGGCCTTATCCTGTACTGGAGGTGTCACCATAATCCCTGTAGTGTCACCCTGTGTATATGTGACAGCTGAGCTATGGCCGGGAGTTATCCTGTACTGGAGGTGTCACCATAATCCCTGTAGTGTCACCCTATGTATATGTGACAGCTGAGCTATGGCCGGGAGTAATCCTGAGCTGGAGGCGTCACCACAATCCCTGTAGTGTCACCCTGTGTATATGTGACAGCTGAGCTATGGCCGGGAGTAATCCTGAGCTGGAGGCGTCACCACAATCCCTGTAGTGTCACCCTGTGTATATGTGACAGCTGAGCTATGGCCGGGCCTTATCCTGTACTGGAGGCGTCACCACAATCCCTGTAGTGTCACCCTGTGTATATGTGACAGCTGAGCTATGGCCGGGAGTAATCCTGTACTGGAGGCGTCACCACAATCCCTGTAGTGTCACCCTGTGTATATGTGACAGCTGAGCTATGGCCGGGCCTTATCCTGTAATGGAGGCGTCACCACAATCCCTGTAGTGTCACCCTGTGTATATGTGACAGCTGAGTTACGGCCGGGTCGGACGTTGTACGTGTAATACAAGGTGCGCAGTGATTGCGCCTTGCGTATCACTTACGGTGGATCCCCTCGGTGCGGCGGCGCAGCGCGTTGCGATCAGAGGTGAAGTGAGTCGCCATGAGATGATTCGGTTTGCGCTGATGATGGTCTCGTCTTCCTGTCACTCCAGCACCGCGCAGATTACAAGATTAATCATTTGTATTAATAGAAGGAGCCCCCCCGCCGGCCGTAATGGGCCGGTAATTGTAAGAAGACTTCTGTGACTTCAGAAAGAAGAAGATTGAAGTCCAAGAAAAGTACTTAATGAAACATCACCGGATTCTGCCACCCAATTACGGCCTAATAACGGCCACAGGATAATTATTATACATCATGTCTGCCAGAAGTCACCGCACATCTGAGAGCCCTCTACTGTGTGTCATTGTGCTGTGATAGAGCGATAGAGAGATAGATAGATAGATAGGAGATAGATAGATAGGAGATAGATAGATAGGAGATAGATAGATAGGAGATAGATAGATAGGAGATAGATAGATAGGAGATAGATAGATAGGAGATAGATAGATAGGAGATAGATAGATAGGAGATAGATAGATAGGAGATAGATAGATAGGAGATAGATAGATAGGAGATAGATAGATAGGAGATAGATAGATAGGAGATAGATAGATAGGAGATAGATAGATAGGAGATAGATAGATAGGAGATAGATAGATAGGAGATAGATAGATAGGAGATAGATAGGAGATAGATAGATAGGAGATAGATAGGAGATAGATAGATAGGAGATAGATAGGAGATAGATAGGAGATAGATAGGAGATAGATAGGAGATAGATAGGAGATAGATAGGAGATAGATAGGAGATAGATAGGAGATAGATAGGAGATAGATAGGAGATAGATAGGAGATAGATAGGAGATAGATAGGAGATAGATAGGAGATAGATAGGAGATAGATAGGAGATAGATAGGAGATAGATAGGAGATAGATAGAAGATAGATAGATAGGAGATAGATAGATAGGAGATAGATAGAAGATAGATAGATAGGAGATAGATAGATAGATAGAAGATAGATAGATAGGAGATAGATAGATAGGAGATAGATAGATAGGAGATAGATAGATAGATTTGGCATTTGGTCCTCCTCCAGGCGGACATCTTGGATCCTGTGCCCTGGATGTCGGGGTTCTCTCCGGATTGTGTCGGTGTGTTGGTAGAGCAGTTCTGTGCTCGGTTCGGGTGACATCATCCTCCATCATGCGGAGAGGCTGAGTGTCTGTAATCTCCTCGTCTTGGCAGGAGGCCGCTACTCACAGATTAATAAGGGATCAGCCGCTCGCACATCACATATTTTACGTCACTTTATCCGCAGCGATTTTACAGAATTTATTTGATTGTATAACATATTTTTTGCTGGTGATTGATTACTTGATAGCGTGGGGGGGGGGGGGGGGGGGCATAGCCGGGAGGAGGAGAGGGGGGGAAGCACAGCCGGGAGGAGGAGAGGGGGGGAAGCACATCCGGGAGGAGGAGGAGGGGGGGGGCATAGCCGGGAGGAGGAGGAGGAGGCATAGCCGGGAGGAGGAAGAGGAGGCATAGCCGGGAGGAGGGGGGAGGCATAGCCGGGAGGAGGAGGAGGGGGAGGCATAGCCGGGAGGAGGAGGAGGGGGGGGCGAGGCATAGCTGGGAGGAGGTGGGGGGCAAAGCCAGGAGAAGGGGGGGGGTATAGCCGGGAGGAGGGGGGGAGGCATAGCCAACAGGAGGGGGGGGGGGGGGGGGAGGCATAGCCGGGAGATTTACTCCGTAATAACTGATTATCAGGTGAGGTTTGGCAGCGGCTGCATCGGGTTGTTACACCAGCTGCACACAGTCTTATACTCCACCAATCATTTATCTGGAGAGGCATAGCCGGGAGGAGAAGAAGGAGGGGGAGGCCAGACACATGATACAATATATTATATTATAGTTACACATTATTATCGTATATTATAGGGGTATATTATATTATTGGGATATATTTTATTATATTATAGGGATATATTATATTATAGGGGTATATTATATTATAGGGATATATTATATTATAGGGTTATATTATAGGGATATATTATATTATAGGGATATATTATATTATAGGGGTATATTATATTATAGGGATATATTATATTATAGGGGTATTTTATATTATAGGGATATATTATATTATAGGGATATATTATATTATAGGGGTATATTATATTATAGGGGTATATTATATTATTGGGATATATTTTATTATAGGGGTATATTATATTATAGTGATATATTATATTATATTATAGGGGTATATTATATTATAGGGATATATTATATTATAGAGTTATATTATAGTATAGAGATATTGTCAGGAACCGGACAGCAGGACAAGACAAGACAGTGAGCCCTTAGCTCAGCCCCGCCCACTGTCTCTACCTATTTGCCACAATCCGCCCTAAGATGGCGGCGAGCAACTTGGCGGCGGTCCCTGCACTGGCTAGGTGGGACACAAAGACAAGACAGACAGACAAACACAATGAAGAATAGTCCACAATCCGGGTCACAACAATCGGGCAGCAAAAGTACAAAATCACAATCCTATAAACGTAGTCAAAGTCCAGGCAAAATGGTCAAGGGCCGTCGGCAAGCAAGGGAAGTCAGGGAATAAGGCAAAGATCAGGGATAGCAAATACACAGAAGATACAAGCGGGCAGAGACTGAGTCAGAGATAGCAAATACACAGAAGATACAAGCGGGCAGAGACTGAGTCAGAGATAGCAAATACACAGAAGATACAAGCGGGCAGAGACTGAGTAAGAGATAGCAAATACACAGAAGATACAAGCGGGCAGAGACTGAGTCAGAGATAGCAAATACACAGAAGATACAAGCGGGCAGAGACTGAGTAAGAGATAGCAAATACACAGAAGATACAAGCGGGCAGAGACTGAGTCAGAGATAGCAAATACACAGAAGATACAAGCGGGCAGAGACTGAGTCAGAGATAGCAAATACACAGAAGATACAAGCGGGCAGAGACTGAGTCAGAGATAGCAAATACACAGAAGATACAAGCGGGCAGAGACTGAGTCAGAGATAGCAAATACACAGAAGATACAAGCGGGCAGAGACTGAGTCAGAGATAGCAAATACACAGAAGATACAAGCAGGCAGAGACAAGTCAATAACCAGCAATAAGTGCACAGACTGAGGTTTGTTATATAGGAGGCCGGGGCTCTGATCCAGAACGTCATTGGACCATCCCCCTGATCTCCAAGCACAGACACCTGAGAACAAGACAGATCACTGGCAGGATGACCTGTCAGTCACAGCAGAACCAGAACACAGATTAACCCTGACATGGCCAGACAGAACTCAGCAGGTGAAGTCGGGTGTGTCTCCCAAAGAGAGCAAATAAACCAGTGTTCAGACACAGCAAAACAAAGCACAGAACAGAATAAGAGAATATCAGCGCCTTCTCGGCCGCACAGCACGAGCAGAGGGACGCATAACGCTCCACAAAGATACCATCCTGACAGATATATAATATTATAGGAATATATTATATTATAGGGATATATTATATTATAGGGATATATTATATTATAGGGGTATTTTATATTATAGGGATATATTATAGTATAGAGATATATTATATTATAGGGGTATTTTATATTATAGGGATATATTATATTATAGGGGTATATTATATTATAGGGATATATTATATTATAGGGGTATTTTATATTATAGGGATATATTATATTATAGGGGTATATTATAGGGATATATTATATTATAGGGATATATTATAGTATAGAGATATATTATATTATAGGGGTATTTTATATTATAGGGATATATTATATTATAGGGGTATATTATATTATAGGGATATATTATATTATAGGGATATATTATAGTATAGAGATATATTATATTATAGGGGTATTTTATATTATAGGGATATATTATATTATAGGGGTATATTATATTATAGGGATATATTATATTATAGGGATATATTATAGTATAGAGATATATTATATTATAGGGGTATATTATATTATAGGGGTATTTTATATTATAGGGGTATATTATATTACAGTGATATATTATATTATATTATATTATAGGGATATATTATATTATAGGGGTATATTATATTATAGGGATATATTATATTATATTATAGGGATATATTATAGTATAGAGATATATTATATTATAGGGATATATTATATTATAGGGATATATTATATTATAGGGGAATATTATATTATTGGGATATATTATATTATATTATAGGGGTATATTATATTATAGGGATATTTTATATTATAGGGATATATTATATTATAGGGATATATTATATTATAGGGGTATATTATATTATATTATAGGGATATATTATATTATAGGGGTATATTATTTTATAGGGATATATTTTATTATATTATAGGGATATATTATATTATAGGGATATATTATATTATAGGGTTATATTATAGGGATATATTATATTATAGGGATATATTATATTATAGAGATATATTATATTATAGGGTTATATTATAGAGATATATTATATTATAGGGATATATTATATTATAGGAGTATATTATATTATAGGGATATATTATATTATAGAGATATATTATATTATAGGGTTATATTATAGAGATATATTATATTATAGGGATATATTATATTATAGGGGTATATTATTTTATAGGGATATATTATATTATAGGGGTATATTATAGGGATATATTATATTATAGAGATATATTATATTATAGGGATATATTATATTATATTATAGGGATATATTATATTATAGGGGTATATTATATAATAGGGATATATTATAGGGATATATTATATTATAGGGATATATTATAGGGATATATTATAGGGATATATTATATTATAGGGGTATATTATATTATAGGGATATATTATAGGAATATATTATATTATAGGGATATATTATAGGGATATATTATATTACAGGGATATATTATAGGGATATATTATATTACAGGGATATATTATATTATAGGGATATATTATAGGGGTATATTATATTATAGGGGTATATTATAGGGATATATTATAGGGATATATTATATTATAGGGGTATATTATAGGGATATATTATAGGGATATATTATATTATAGGGATATATTATAGGGATATGTTATTTTACAGGGATATATTATATTATAGGGATATATTATAGTATAGAGATATATTATATTATAGGGGTATATTATATTATAGGGATATATTATATTATAGGGGTATATTATATTATAGGGATATATTATATTATAGGGGTATATTATTTTATAGGGATATATTATATTATAGGGGTATATTATAGGGATATATTATATTATAGGGATATATTATATTATAGAGATATATTATATTATAGGGATATATTATATTATAGGAGTATATTATATTATAGGGATATATTATATTATATTATAGGGATATATTATATTATAGGGGTATATTATATTATAGGGATATATTATAGGAATATATTATATTATAGGGATATATTATATTACAGGGATATATTATAGGGATATATTATAGGGATATATTATATTATAGGGATATATTATAGGGGTATATTATATTATAGGGATATATTATAGGGGTATATTATATTATAGGGATATATTATAGGGGTATATTATATTATAGGGGTATATTATAGGGATATATTATATTATAGGGGTATATTATAGGGATATATTATAGGGATATATTATATTATAGGGATATATTATAGGGATATATTATAGGGATGTATTATATTATAGGGATATGTTATAGTATAGAGATATATTATATTATAGGGGTATATTATATTATAGGGATATATTATATTATTGGGGTATTGTCAGGACTGGCAGGCGTAGACAAGACAAGAGACAGTGACCCTAGATCTGAACCCACCCACTGTCACCTGCCTACTTGCCTCGGTCGACCCTAAACGGTCGCGGACAACCACGGAGTCGGTCCCTACACTGCGTAGGTGAATACACAAAACGTAGACAGACAAACAAAACACAATAGAGGATAGTCAACTAGCAGGGTCAAAACCAAACAGACAACGCAGTACAAAATCAGAAGGAGAGCGGATAGTCAAATGTCAAGCAAGAGGTCAGAACACGGGCAGAGCAATAGCAAGGGGATTAGGACAGGGAACGCTGGGAAAGGAGTAGGGGAGCTGGGACTAGTGACAACTAATAGCCAGCGGGGAACTGAGGATCTGACTGCTTTTTATCCAGGGTAAGAGCTTAGGTCCAGCAGCTGATTGGAGCAGCCCTGATTCCAGCACCAAGCTCAGCTGAACAGACCTAGCAGTGCAGTAACCCCTGCACTGCCAGAAGTCTCACAGGCAAGGCAGGTGTGGCTGAAGTAAAACACAGTTCAGACACAATTCCTATGCAAACACAGACAAAAATTCAGCGCTTCCTCGGCCGCCTGGCACAGACCGAGGAGCGCAAAGTCACATTCCTAACAGTACCCCCCCTCTTATGAGGGGCCTCCGGACCCTCTTTCAAAGGACTCGGCTTAGAGGGATTGCGAGCATGGAACTGGCGTATGAGACGAGGAGCATGAATATCTTTGCTTGCCACCCAAGTTCGCTCTTCTGGGCCGAACCCCTTCCAATGGATGAGGTATTGGACAGAGTTCTGCACCCGACGAGAGTCCAGAATCTTTTCCACTTCAAACTCAAGATCCCCCTGAACGACCAGAGGGGCAGGGGGAGTAGATGGCAACACCGGAGTAACATACATCTTTAATAAAGATTTGTGAAACACATTATGAATGCGCATGGTTCTTGGCAGTTGTAACCTGAAAGAAACAGGGTTAATGATTTCAGTAATGGCATATGGACCAATATATTTAGGTGCTAGCTTTCCGGACGGAACCCTAAGCTTCAAGTTTTTGGTGGAAAGCCACACTTTGTCACCCACACAATACTCTGGGCCAGATATGCGTCTTTTGTTGGCTTGTCTTTTAGAAGATTCTTGGGCTTTAACCAAGCTCTCAAGAGCTCGAGCCCAGACTGTGCACAGTCTTCTATAGGTCTTTTCAGCGGACGGGTTAACAGATTCAGAAGCATGCGCAGATGAATACCTTGGATGAAAACCATAATTACAGAAAAACGGCGACATTTTGATAGATTGATTTTCCCTATTATTGAGGGCAAATTCTGCCAAGGACAAATACTCCTTCCATTTGTCCTGGGCACCAGAAACAAAGCATCTGAGAAATTGTTCCAATGACTGGTTCACTCTTTCAGTTTGCCCATTGCTCTGAGGGTGAAAGGCAGATGAAAATGATAATAAAGTGCCCAATCGACCACAGAACTCCCTCCAGAACTTAGACACAAACTGCACCCCTCTATCAGATACAATGTTCTCTGGCACCCCATGTAGCCGTAGAATATGATTGATAAACAAAGATGCTAAAGTACGTGAATTAGGAAGTTTCTTAAGGGGAATGAGATGGCACATTTTAGAGAATCTATCAACAACAACCCAGATGACAGTCTTTCCTTTTGATGGCGGCAAGTCAGTGATGAAGTCCATTGAAAGGTGAGTCCAAGGTCTCTCAGGTAAAGGTAGAGGATGTAAAAGACCTTCGGGTAATCTGCGAGGGACCTTGGACCTGGCACAGACCTCACAGGCCTCAACAAACAGTTTAACATCTCTGGCCCAAGTAGGCCACCAATAACAACGTGAGAGCAAATACTTTGTGCCAGCAATGCCCGGGTGACCTGCTAATACAGAACAATGGGTCTCTTCAAGAACCCTGAGTCTAAGATTAGGAGGTACAAAGAGTTTCCCATCTGGAGTATTCCTGGGTGCTAGGGACTGTGAGTTTACCACCTGAGCTGCAAGTTCAGGTTGGAGAGTGGCAATGACCACTCCTGGTGTTAAAATAGTCTCAGGTTCTTCCCTGGGGGCACTGCTGACATCAAAGCTGCGAGACAGGGCATCAGCTCGGACATTTTTAGAACCAGGACGAAAGGTAATCTCAAAATTAAACCGGGTAAAGAATAATGCCCACCTGGCTTGCCGGGGGGTAAGGCGTTTAGCCTTGTCCAGGTATAATAGGTTCTTATGGTCAGTTAAAACCTTAATCTTATGCTTAGCCCCTTCAAGAAAATGTCTCCATTCATCAAAGGCCCACTTAATGGCCAGTAGTTCTCTGTTGCCGATATCATAATTACACTCTGTTTTAGAGAATTTTCTTGAAAAGTAGGCTACAGGGCTTAAGTTAGTCAGTGTCACAGGACCCTGTGAGAGAACTGCTCCAACCCCTACCTCCGAAGCATCCACCTCAATGATAAATGGTTGCTCAGGATCAGGCTGAATAAGGATTGGAGCTTCAGAGAAACACCTCTTCAACTGTCCCAATGCCTGTACGGCTTCGGGGCTCCAGTTCACCAGATCTGCCCCTTTTCTGGTCAAATCAGTTAATGGTTTAGCAATGACAGAGAACCCCTTAATAAATTTTCTATAGTAATTGGCAAACCCCAAAAACCGTTGCAGGGCCTTGAGGTTAGTTGGGCGTTCCCATTTCTCAATAGCGGTCACTTTAAGGGGGTCCATACAAAAAGAGTTAGGGGTGATAATATAACCAAGAAAAGAGACTTTCTGGATCCCGAACTGGCACTTGGACAATTTAGCGTAGAGGTGATTCTGTCGGAGTAACTCCAATACCTTACGGACATGACAAACATGAGAGGACCAATCTGGTGAAAAAATTAAGATGTCGTCCAGGTATACTACCAGAAACTGACCAAGATATTTACGAAATACATCATTTACAAAGTGCTGAAAAACTGCCGGCGCGTTACTTAACCCAAAGGGCATGACTAGGTATTCAAAATGCCCTTCAGGGGTATTGAAGGCAGTTTTCCATTCATCCCCTTCTCTTATTCGAATCAGATTGTAGGCCCCACGAAGATCAATCTTGGAGAACCACTGAGCACCCACAATCTGATTAAACAGATCCGGAATAAGAGGAAGGGGGTGCTGATTCTTAATGGTGATCTTATTAAGTTCACGGTAATCTATGCAGGGTCTAAGTCCACCATCTTTCTTCCCCACAAAAAAGAAACCAGCACCTAATGGAGAGCAAGAGGGACGAATATGACCTTTGCGAAGACTATCCTGGATGTATTCTCGCATGGCCTCCCTCTCGGGTCTGGACAAATTAAAAATTCTCCCCTTAGGATATTTGGACCCTGGAATCAATTCAATAGCACAATCGTACGGACGGTGCGGTGGCAGAACTTCCACAGATTTTTCATCAAACACATCGGCAAAGTCAGCTACAAACTCAGGAATCTCTCCCTCCATAGTAGAGCAGTCTGTGACATTTAATGCAATACAGTGAGAAGAACACTTAGAACCCCATTTAATCAACTCCTTAGTGGACCAATCAAATACAGGATTATGTTGTTCCAACCAAGGCAAACCCAAAATTATGTCAGAAGACAAGTTATCCATGACCAGAAAATCAAGAATCTCCTTGTGTACTGACCCAACCTGCACCTCCATAGAAGGAGTAATGTACCTGACTTTACCCTGGGCCAGGGGTGTAAAATCCGCACCAGTAATAGTCAACGGACATCTAAGCTGAAGCGGGCATATTCCCAGAGCTGACCAGAATGCAGAATTAATGAAGTTGGCCGAGGCCCCTGAATCCACATGAGCATAACCAGAAATAGATTTGTCTCCCAAAAACAAAGAAATAGGCAACATTAATTTGTTTTTCTTTTCAAGAGGTACCTGGGCACCTGAGTGACCCCCTCGATCGTCACTCAGGCGCTGGAGTTTTTCCGGAGGTGGTTCTGGTCTGGAGGTACATTCCCTCACCCGGTGTCCGGCCTTTCCACAGTACAAGCAGAGATTATGTTGTAGGCGGTAAGCCCGTCTAATCTTGGCATCCGCAACCCCGAGTTGCATGGGTTCATTTTGCAATCGGGGAACAGAAGGACTTAACTTAGGAGTAGAAACAGCAGAGGACAGGGTTTTAGAAGATTCAGGGGTATCTTTCTCTCTGCGTCTGTCTCTGAGTCGTCTGTCCATCCGTATGGCTAATGTCATGGTCCCCTCTAAAGTATCAGGGGTAGGGTACACTACCAATAGATCTTTAAGCTGATCCGACAACCCCATCCGGAACTGGCAACGCAGAGCTGGATCGTTCCAGCCGGATGGTACACACCACTGCCGGAACTCAGCACAATATTCTTCTACAGGTCTCTTACCCTGTCTCAGAGAAGTAAGCTGATGCTCTGCTACTGCCGCCTGGTCTGGGTCATCATATAATAGCCCTAGGGCAGCAAAAAATTGATTCACGGAGGTCAACTCCATGGATCCAGGGGACAATGAAAAAGCCCACTCCTGAGGAGGACCCTGCAAGAGGGACATAATAATGCCCACCCTTTGGTCCTCGTCCCCAGAGGAGCAGGGGCGCAAACGAAAAAATAACATGCATCCCTCTCTAAATGTTCGGAAACTCCTCCTGTCTCCCTTAAACTTTTCAGGGAGCTGCACAGGAGGTTCCAGAGGTAGAGGGGTGGTCATGGTCACCTGTCGTGGTGCAGTCTCTTGCTCCTGGACGCGCTCAGCAAGGTTCTGAACCAGCGTGTTCAGACCTTGCATCTGGTTAACCAGAGCCTCCATGGCGTCCATGATGCAAGGTGACTGCAAAAAAAAAAAAAAGTTTTTTTTTTTTTTTTTTTTTTTTTTAAATATAAGGCTGGCTATTCTGTCAGGACTGGCAGGCGTAGACAAGACAAGAGACAGTGACCCTAGATCTGAACCCACCCACTGTCACCTGCCTACTTGCCTCGGTCGACCCTAAACGGTCGCGGACAACCACGGAGTCGGTCCCTACACTGCGTAGGTGAATACACAAAACGTAGACAGACAAACAAAACACAATAGAGGATAGTCAACTAGCAGGGTCAAAACCAAACAGACAACGCAGTACAAAATCAGAAGGAGAGCGGATAGTCAAATGTCAAGCAAGAGGTCAGAACACGGGCAGAGCAATAGCAAGGGGATTAGGACAGGGAACGCTGGGAAAGGAGTAGGGGAGCTGGGACTAGTGACAACTAATAGCCAGCGGGGAACTGAGGATCTGACTGCTTTTTATCCAGGGTAAGAGCTTAGGTCCAGCAGCTGATTGGAGCAGCCCTGATTCCAGCACCAAGCTCAGCTGAACAGACCTAGCAGTGCAGTAACCCCTGCACTGCCAGAAGTCTCACAGGCAAGGCAGGTGTGGCTGAAGTAAAACACAGTTCAGACACAATTCCTATGCAAACACAGACAAAAATTCAGCGCTTCCTCGGCCGCCTGGCACAGACCGAGGAGCGCAAAGTCACATTCCTAACAGGTATATTATATTTAGGGATATATTATATTATATTATAGGGATATATTATATTATTGGGGTATATTATATTTAGGGATATATTATATTATAGGGGTATATTATATTATAGTAATATATTATAGGGGTATATTATATTATAGGGATATATTATAGGGATATATTATATTATAGGGATATATTGGTGTTGTCCAATACCGCCGCTGCTTGGAGCCGTCTTCAGCCTCCACCTACTAGTTGTGGTGCAGTCGGCTCTTTGTGTGACCCCGGGTTTTGTTGTCGGAGTGCTTCCTCTTGACCCGCTGCTATTGCGTTCATTGGACGGATGAATTTTGAGTAATTGTCTTCCAGCATCTGCTACAATGTAGCCCAAGGTTTCCATGGCGACTATTGTTACTCAGGAGGTCACTTCCTCACAACGTGTAATCTTCTCCTGCTGTAAACACACGGAAGGAGGATTCTGGAGATCGATCATTCTAATAACTTCCAGAAGCCTCTGTGACTGCCGCCCCCTGTACCTCCGACTCACTGAGGGGAAAGTTACCGCAAGTTTCTGGAGATTGGTTTGAAAGCGAAAGATTTGTATATTCACCCATGATGTTATATCCCTATAGGTGTATACACCATGATGGTATATAGTTTTATCCTTATAGGTGTATACATCATGATGGTATATAGTTATATCCCTATAGGTGTATACACCATGATGGTGTATAGTTATATCCTTATGGCTGGGTTCACACACAGTATATTTAAGTCAGTATTGTGGTCCTCATATTGCAACCTCAACCAGGAGTGGATTGAAAACATAGAAAGACTCTGTTCACACACTGTTGAAATTGAGTGGATGGCCGCCATTTAATGGCAAATATTTGCTGTTATTTTAAAACAACGGCTGTTATATTGAAATAATGGCAGTTATTTACTGTTATATGGCGGCCATCCACTCAGTTACACCATTGTGTGATCAGATCCTTTCTGTGTTTTCAATCCACTCCTGGTTGAGCCTGCAATATGAGGACCACAATACTGACTGAAATATACTGTGTGTGAACCCAGCCTATAGGTGTATACACCATGATGGTATATAGTTATATCCGTATAGCTGTATACAACATGATGGTATATACAGTGGGGACAAAAGTATTTAGTCAGTCACCAATAGTGCAAGTTCCACCACTTACAAAGATGAGAGGCGTCTGTAATTGACACCATATTAGACCTCAACTATGAGAGACAAAATGAGAAAACAAATCCAGAAAATCACATTGTCTGATTTTGTAAGAATTTATTTGCAAATTATGGTGGAAAATAAGTATTTGGTCAGTAACCAACCATCAACCATCTCAATCCTTTGTTCTATCTCCCTTGTTGCCAATGACAGAGGTCAGACGTTTCCTGTAAGTTCTCACAAGGTTGGCGCACACTGTTGTTGGCATGTTGGCCCATTCCTCCATGCAGATCTCCTCTAGAGCAGTGATGTTTTGGGGCTGTCGCTTGGCAACACGGACTTTCACCTCCCTCCAAAGGTTTTCTATAGGGCTGAGATGTGGAGACTGGCTCGGCCACTCCAGGACCTTGAAATGCTTCTTACCAAGCCGCTCCTTCATTGCCCTGGCGGTGTGCTTTGGATCATTGTCATGTTGAAAGACTGAGCCACATTTCATCTTCAATGCCCTTGCTGATGGAAGGAGGTTTGCACTTAAAATCTTCACAATACATGGCCCCATTCATTCTTTCATGTACCCGGATCAGTCGTCCTGGCTCCTTTGCAGGGAAACAGCCCCAAAGCCTGATGTCCCCCCCCCCCCCCATGCTTTACAGTAGTTATGGTGTTTGATGGATGCAACTCAGTATTCTTTTTCCTCCAAACACGACAAGTTGTGTTTCTACCAGACAATTCCACTTTGGTTTCATCAGAACATAGGACATTCTCCCAATACTCTTCTGGATCATCCAAATGCTCTCTAGCAAACTTCAGACGGGCCCCGACATGTACTGGCTTAAGCAGTGGGACCCGTCTGGCACTGCAGGATCCCTGGCACTGGCGTAGTGTCTTACTGATGGTAGGCTTTGTTACATTGGTCCCAGCTCTCTGCAGTTCATTCACTAGGTCCCCCAACGAGGTTCTGGGATTCTGGGGTTCTTGTATGTCTTCCATTTTCTAATTATTGCTCCCACAGTTGATTTCTTCACTCCAAGCTGGTTGCCTATTGCAGATTCAGTCTTCCCAGCCTGGTGCAGGGCTACAATTTTGTTTCTGGTGTCCTTTGACAGCTCTTTGGTCTTCACCATAGTGGAGTTTGGTGTCTGACTGTTTGAGGGTGTGCACAGGTGTCTTTTTATACTGATAACAAGTTTAAACAGGTGCCATTACTACAGGTAATGAGTGGAGGACAGAGGAGACTCTTAAAGAAGAAGTTACAGGTCTGTGAGAGCCAGAAATCTTGATTGTTTGTAGGTGACCAAATACTTATTTTCCCCCATAATTTGCAAATAAATTCTTACAAAATCAGACAATGTGATTTTCTGGATTTGTTTTCTCATTTTGTCTCTCATAGTTGAGGTCTACCTATGATGGAAATTACAGACGCCTCTCATCTTTTTAAGTGGGAGAACTTGCACTATTGGTGACTGACTAAATACTTTTTTTCCCCACTGTAGTTATAACCTTATAGGGTATATAGTTATATCCGTATAGGTATATACACTATGACAAGGCCAGCTCCACTCATAAGGGACATACTGTGCACGCTTTACAACGATTTACAGCAGTTTTGTGATGTTGTTTTTGGCTGCCTGATTCTTAAATATAATACACAATGGGGGGATTTAGTATCCGTTATTTCCCACATAAAGTGAAACAAAATGTTCCCGATTTATTAGAATATATTTGGCACACCTTCTCCATCTCCGAGATCCTTCTCCATCTCCGGGCACCTTCTCCATCTCCGAGATCCTTCTCCATCTCCGGGCACCTTCCCCCTCTCCGAGATCCTTCTCCCTCTCCAGGAACCTTCTCCATCTCTGAGATCCTTCTCCATCTCCAGGCACCTTCTCCATCTTCAGGCACCTCCTCCATCTCCGAGATTCTTCTCCATCGGCAAGCACCTTCTCCATCTCCAGGAACCTTCTCCATCTCCGGGCACCTTCTCCATCTCCGAGCATCTTCTCCATCTTCGAGAACCTCTCCATCTCAGAGATCCTTCTCTATCTGCGGGTACCTTCCCCATCTACGGGTACCTTCCCCATCTGTGGGTACCTTCCCCATCTCCAAGCACCTTCTCCATCTCTGGGCACCTTCTCCCTCTCCGGGCACCTTCTCCATCTCCAGGCACCTTCTCCATCTTCGGGCATCTTCTCCATCTCCAAGCACCTTCTCCATCTCTAGGAACCTTCTCCACCTCCGGGCACCTTCTCCATCTCCGAGCATCTTCTCCATCTTCGAGAATCTTCTCCATCTCAGAGATCCTTCTCCATCTGCGGGTACCTTTCCCATGTCCGGGTACAATTCTTCTCCATCTCCAAGATCCTTCTCCATCTCCGGGCACCTTCCCCCTCTCCGAGATCCTTCTCCCTCTCCAGGAACCTTCTCCATCTCCGAGATCCTTCTCCATCTCCAGGCACCTTCTCCATCTTCGGGCACCTTCTCCATCTCCCGGAACCTTCTCCATCTCCGGGCACCTTCTCCATCTCCGAGCATCTCCTCCATCTTCGAGAACCTTCACCATCTCAGAGATCCTTTTCCATCTGCGGGTACCTTCCCTATCTGCGGGTACCTTCCCCATCTCCGAGCACCTTCTCCCTCTCCGAGCACCTTCTCTCTCCAGGAACCTTCTCCATCTCCGGACACCTTCTCCATCTCCGAGCATCTTCTCCATCTCCGAGAAACTTCTCCATCTCAGAGATCCTTCTCTATCTGCGGGTACCTTCCCCATCTCCGAGCACCTTCTCCCTCTCCGGGCACCTTCTCTCTCTCCAGGAACCTTCTCCATCTCCGGGCACCTTCTCCATCTCCGAGCATCTTCTCCATCTCCGAGAACCTTCTCCATCTCAGAGATCCTTCTCTATCTGCGGGTACCTTCCCCATCTCCGAGCACCTTCTCCATCCTCGGGCATCTTCTCCATCTCCAAGCACCTTCTCCATCTCTAGGAACCTTCTCCACCTCCGGGCACCTTCTCCATCTCCGAGCATCTTCTCCATCTTCGAGAATTTTCTCCATCTCAAATATCCTTCTCCATCTGCGGGTACCTTCCTCATGTCCGGGTAAAATTATTCTCCATCTCCAAGATCCTTCTCCATCTCCGGGCACCTTCCCCCTCTCCGAGATCCTTCTCCCTCTCCAGGAACCTTCTCCATCTCCGAGATCCTTCTCCATCTCCAGGCACCTTCTCCATCTTCGGGCACCATCTCCATCTCCGAGATTCTTCTCCATCTGCAAGCACCTTCTCCATCTCCCGGAACCTTCTCTATCTCTGGGCACCTTCCCCATCTGCGGGTACCTTCCCCATATCCAAGCACCTTCTCCATCTCTGGGTACCTGCTCCCTCTCCGGGCACCTTCTCCCTCTCCAGGAACCTTCTCCATCTCCGGGCACCATCTCTGAGCATCTTCTCCATCTCCGAGAGCCTTCTCTATCTCAGAGATCCTTCTCTATCTGCGGGTACCTTCCCTATCTGCAGGTACCTTCCCCATCTCCGAGCACCTTCTCCATCTTCGGGCATCTTCTCCATCTCCAAGCACCTTCTCCATCTCCAGGAACCTTCTCCATCTTTGAGAACCTTCTCCATCTCAGAGATCCTTTTCCATCTGCGGGTAACTTCCCCATGTCCGGGTACAATTCTTGTCTATCTCCAAGATCCTTCTCCATCTCCGGGCACCTTCTCCATCTCAGAGCACCAGGCTTTACTATCCATTGGTCAGCCCAGAAGGAAGGGCTGACCAAACCATGAGCTGATTGTGATAGACTGTAGAGGGTTTTGGTCCTAGGAGTCATTTGTGGTGGAACAGAAAAGAAAGCAGGGAGGTGGGGAACAGACAAAACAGAAATATTTATTATGGAGACTTATGGGGTGAAATGCTATATCCCTGATGAGAAGGTCCTGACACACAGCATAGACTCTAGATGGGGTTTTTGCTTTCTGTATATCTTTTTTCTTAATTTTAATAAATAAGCCTGAAGCCCATTGACTGATCAGTGGAGTCCAGGTCTGCATGACTGCATTGGGGATCATCGGTCCTGGAGTAGTGGGAGCTCAGGGTTCTCCTGCAATCCTATGCATGATATCCATCTGGTCCTGAAATCTCCCGTGAAGTTGGATCAGCTACATTTTTTTTAATTTTTTTAATTTCTGTATTACCTGTGTAAGGAGAATTGTAGTGGGGACACACGGAGTGCAAGGTGCATTGTATAGATATGAGTATAGAATGCCGCCATACCGGCCCACAGGCCTTGTGATCCTGATGGCAAAAGTGGCCAGATATATGCAAACCCTGAAGTGGCCATCCTGGGCCCTTCCCATCTATGAGCCTCCAGTCACAAGATGTGATATCTTTCTGATATATTGTGCCTCCTGTTTATTCAGACTTTCCAGCCAAGAGAAGAGGATATCACACCTGGAAATCATTTTGCTTTCTTTGTGGTGTTTTTGGCTATAAAAATAAAAACTAATTTCCAAACCAATTAGTGAAGAATTTCCTTGCACCGAGGACACGTATCAAGTGTCAACATTGTCACCAGAGACTTCCAGAACATGCGCCTTACAGAAAGAAAACTTAAGTTATTCTGGAGGATAAATAAGAGGAAGAACCCCGGAGCATGGCAGGAGAGGATTGAGCCGCCAGAATGAGATGCATGGTGTAATATCAGGGTATTGTCCCGGCGTAGTTACGTCTCTGAGCTTTGAGGACGCTCATACAGACCTGGAGGAACGTGGTCATAATCAGCTCCTGAAGTGTCTGCATGGAGACTGGTGCTATACAGCCGAGCTCTATTGTTTCTGCCTCAATCTTGGCGGCCATTCACTGCAGACAAAGGCAGCGCCGCTGGACGGATGATGATGCCTCCACGGACAAACAGTCTGCAGAAAGACTATTACTGTAAGAATCAAGAGAGCCTGACCACCTACTGGGCCCATCTTAGGAAAACAGAGGGCTGGATGACATCCGATAGATAACCCTACGTGGTGTTAGAGCGGCAGATCAAATTACAATCCACATCACAATATGGAGGAATGCACTTTACTGTAGCAGCTGCCAATATAACAGGATATACCGTATCCAAGCTCAAAAAGCCGTCACGTAAGAAAAGACTTCTGCTTGACGTGAGGTCAATATAAACATGGTTTGCCCCACAGGTGGCAGAGATTACGACCGGATATACCATTGAAACCACTGACGGGTCACGGGGTTCTTACAGATGCCACTCCAAGATGCCATTGCACTGGCTAGGGGGACGTTTAAGTGATATGGAGGGAGTGAAGGAAAAAACACTACACTCACCTCCACCCCATCCCCACTGATTGGATAAAGGGGCCTGAAACATCACAATGTTACAACCAGAAGCCAATGCCCAGTGGGGACAGAGCGATACGATACCGGGAGGAAGAACGTGAGTGCACTTTATCATTTACATTCATCCCCTCCCCGCACATATCGCTCACATATCCCCTGCCCAGACAAGCCCTTTAAAAAGTTAGCTTTACAGAATGTGTGGCTTATTCCTAGAATACATCAACAGTGTTGGCTCGATTAGGGTCAGACTCCTAGATGCCCCATCAATCAGCTGTTTAAAGGGGCCGTAAACTTATTCTAGTACCTGTAACGATCAGCTGATACTGATGTAAGCCACAGGCCGGACTTTGGTTGAGCAAACTTGTGATCCAGATGGCAAACAATGAAAGATAAATGCAAACCCTGAAGTGACTGTCCTGGGCCCTTCCCGGATATGAGCTACCAGTCACAGGACGTGATATCCTTCCATCTATAGTGCCTCCTGTTTATCCAGAATCAGCCTGGATAACCAATGGAATAGGGTCATGGATTAGTTTCTGTAAGTTTGTATCTTATATATCCTATTACAAAGTAGAAAAAGTCAGCACTCCAAAATAAAGTGAATAAAGGGGTTCTTGTTTATTCACCCAATGTGCAACGTTTCGAACTTCTCAATGAGATCTTTGTCAAGCAAATAAACAAGAACCACTTTATTCACTTTATTTTGGAGTGCTGCCTCTTTCTACTTTGTGTTGTAACCGGGACCACAAGGTTGTGCACCCTGCCTTGAGCCTCGAGCCGCACAGTGCTGTTCAGCAAGCTCATTTTTTATACATCCCATTAATATCTCATTTATTCCCTCTCTTTCTATGTAATTTATTTGCCTTTTAGTGTCGATTATCGGTGATATTTAGCCAAATGACCCATTGGAGATAAAAAACAACAACAAAAATTCCTGCTGAGATGTATTTTTGTCTGTGTGACTAAGTCCCCGGTTGTAATGACGGCTGTGGAGCGGAGGAAGCGTCTCTGTTCTATCCCTCCGAGGATGAGATGACAGTAATAGAAAAGTGCGCACATCCACCGTTTTATTGAAAAATTGGAGAGCCTTAACATTTTGAATAAGAAGCGTCTTCTCGGCGCTGAATGTAATTACTTTCCGGGCGGAAGAGTGCTTTAATGTCTTTATTAGTTTTCAGTACTTAATAAGTAGGATGATAAATAGGCCGAACCGGATCGATCAGGATGAAAAACAAGCAATTAAGAAACGATTACAAAATCCGAGTTGGGAGAGCGAAGCGTTGGGCTTATTGGAAGGGCTACAGGACCTCGCACATTAATTTGCTGAGAGTCATTGCAGAGAAGACAACCCATAAATAAGGAAATAATTTTATCTGAAAGTAATGAAGCAATTTACCTACAACACTGCCGCAGCGATGCCGAACAATACCGCGCTCTTCTGGGTCACAGATAGTAAAATCATCACATCAGATATTTTCTGTCCGCTCAGCAAGCCAGGACTCATTAGAAAGTTCCGGCCCTCTGGGAAGAGAAGGTGGAGTAACCTGGAAGGGGGTTGAACTAGATCCAGGTACTAATCACTAGATCCAGGTATTGATCACTAGATCCAGGTACTGATCACTAGATCCAGGTACTGATCACTAGATCCAGGTACTGATCACTAGATCCAGGTACTGATCACTAGATCCAGGTACTAATCACTAGATCCAGGTGATGATCACTAGATCCAGGTGCTAATCACTAGATCCAGGTACTAATCACTAGATCCAGGTAATGATCACTAGATCCAGGTGCTAATCACTAGATCCAGGTACTAATCACTAGATCCAGGTAATGATCACTAGATCCAGGTGCTAATCACTAGATCCAGGTACTAATCACTAGATCAGGAGCTGATCACTAGATCCAGGTACTGATCACTAGATCCAAGTACTATGCACTAGATCAGGAGCTGATCACTAGATCCAGGTACAAATCACTAGATCCAGGTACAAATCACTAGATCCAGGTGCTAATCACTAGATCAGGAGCTGATCACTAGATCCAGGTACAAATCACTAGATCCAGGTGCTAATCACTAGATCAGGAGCTGATCACTAGATCCAGGTGCTAATCACTAGATCCAGGTGCTAATCACTAGATCCAGGTACTGATCACTAGATCCAGGTACTAATCACTCAATCCAGATACTAATCACTAGATCCAGGTAATGATCACTAGATCCAGATACTAATCACTAGATCCACGTGATGATCACTAGATCCAGGTACTAATCACTAGATCCAGGTACTGATCACTAGATCCAGGTACTTATCACTAGATCAGGAGCTGATCACTAGATCCAGGTGCTAATCACTAGATCCAGGTACTGATCACTAGATCCAGGTACTAATCACTCAATCCAGATACTAATCACTAGATCCAGGTAATGATCACTAGATCCAGATACTAATCACTAGATCCAGGTGATGATCACTAGATCCAGGTACTAATCACTAGATCCAGGTACTGATCACTAGATCAGGAGCTGATCACTAGATCCAGGTGCTAATCACTAGATCCAGGTACTGATCACTAGATCCAGGTACTAATCACTCGATCCAGATACTAATCACTAGATCCAGGTAGTAATCACTAGATCCAGGTGATGATCACTAGATCCAGGTGATGATTACTAGATCCAGGTGATGATCACTAGATCCAGGTACTAATTACAAAGATCCAGGTACTAATTACTAGATCCAGGTACTAATTACTAGATCCAGGTGATGATCACTAGATCTAGGTGATGATCACTAGATCCAGGTACTAATCACTAGATCCAGGTGATGATCACTAGATCCAGGTGATGATCACTAGAGCGTGGTGAAGGAAGCACTCGGCTAAGTGCTTCATTCCCCGCGATATCCTGGCTGCAGTAGACCATCCCATAGACTTTTCCATACAGATGAGGTCTCAGGATCCAGACCCAGAGCGATCAAAACTTTCTGCATTTCTATATATCAATAGGTTTTGAAATGATAGTAACACAGTAACAATAATTAAAAAAAAAATTAATTACTGATAAATTAATCCAATAAATGAATAATAAATTGTTGAGAAACATAAATGGAAAAATAACAGAAAACTTTTGAACTTCTGACTTTTCTTCCCCCAATGCTGTAATTCGTGTCAGCTCGCCGCCACATTTCTGTCGCGTCAGTAATAACACCCACGTTCTACAAGCGGCTTTATCTTAATACACGAGCGGAGGAAATGCCATTTCTGATATATTCAAAGTAAGCGAAGTTCATGGCGGATAAATTCTGTGTCGCGTAGAAAACTCGACTTTATTAATATTAATAGGAATGTTTTTCCAAGTGGGGAAAAGTTCAAAAAAATTGTGATAGTTTTGAATATGTTAATTTGGCATTTAGCGCGTCGGCGGCGGTGGGGGCCATTCACTTTGTTGGGATTTAGGTGTTATTGTTTATAAAGTATAAAACTTTCTATAAGACTCTTAAAGGTGAGAATGTAATATATTATTAGTGATGTCTGCCATCTTTGTCACGCCTGGTTCTCACCAAACATTTCATGCATAGATAAATCTTGGGCTTCAGACGAAAACAACGTTTATCAGAAAGTTTTTCCTGCAAATTGTGTAGCATCAAGTGTAGTAGACTTAAAGGGGAACTCCGGATAAGAAAAACTTGTATTCTATTAAAAGTACAATAAAAGTGATATAGATGTGTCTATAATGTATTACTGTATCTGTGTGGTTCTGCCACACTGGTAGCTGATAGAAATCCAGGAAGTGAAGAAAAAATGGCCTCTGTGCCAATACACATTGTCTCCTGCTCCATGTCAGGAACTGTCCAGAGCAGGAGAGGTTTTCTATGGGGATTTGCTGCTGCTCTGGACAGTTCCTGACATGGACAGAGGTGGCAGCAGAGAGCACTGTGTCAGACTAAAGAGAATACACCACTTCCTGCAGGACATACAGCAACTGATAATTACTGGAAGACTGGAGATTTTTATATAGAAGTAAATTACAAATCTATATAACTCTCTGACACCAGTTTGAAAAAAGAAAAACATTTTTGATGAACTGCCCCTTTAAGACATGATGAGTGATATTCTGGAATACACTGAGGTATTATTATGGGATGTTCCTGCTATAGTCTATGTGCACATGTAATCTGGATTGCAGCACTACAACTCCCAGCATGTTCCTGTTATTGGCCAGCAGGCAGGGTCCCCGTATACCTCTCTTATATGTCGGCCTTGCTGTTTTGCTCTAGATATTAGATTCAGGTTACAGAAAATGTATAAAGTCAGAAGCTTTCCGAGTCCATCCCTTCCCTCCTCTCCCCTGAAGCTGCGGCGGCGGCATCGTTCTCATTTCCCATTCCGGCGGCCTTGGCGCTGAGAACAATTTACATGGAGTGAAGTTTTCTAACAAGTTTTTAAATGAGCGACGCAGTGAGCGGCGCAGTCAGCGGCAGGGAGCCCGGAGCTGCGCTCTCTGCGTGGTGTGAGCCGTATCCAAAGCACATGGTGGAGCCAAGTGAGGAGCGACGCCGGAGCGGAACACGGGGCTCCATGCTGTATTCACCGTCACTCACCGTCATTCACCATCATTCACCATCATTCACCATCATTAGCAAGCGTGGAAAAAAAGAAGGAGAGATACAGCTCACCAGTTAGTAGATACAGCAGCAACATGCAGGATTGAGGAGGGTGCTCGATCTTCAAGGCGTTGGCCAGACGCCGTATGCAAAACTTAGCTGAAGGAAGAGGGTGTGGAAGTCGGCACTCCTGGACGTAGAAATTTTAAATGTAACTTTTATTTGTGCATATTAAAATCTGCCGGTTAGCATAGCAGGACCTACGCGTTTCGTGCTACTGCACTTAATTATGGACCTGCTATGCTAACCGGCAGAATTTAAAATTTCTACGTCCAGGAGTGCCGACTTCCACACCCTCTTCCTTCAACTCACCATCATTCACCATCACTCACCATCTAGGCTGTATTCACCATCATTCACAATCATTCACCATCTAGGCTGTATTCACCATCATTCACAATCATTCACCATCTAGGCTGTATTCACCATCATTCACAATCATTCACCATCTAGGCTGTATTCACCATCATTCACCATCACTCACCATCTAGGCTGTATTCACCATCATTCACAATCATTCGCCATCTAGGCTGTATTCACCATCACTCACCATCATAGCTGTGTTCACCATCATTGACCATCACTCACCATCATTCACCATCACTCACCATCATTGGCCATCTAAGCTGTATTCACCATCACTCACCATCATTGACCATCACTCACCATCATTCACCATCTAGGCTGTATTCACCATCACTCACCATCATTGGCCATCTAGGCTGTATTCACCATCACTCACCATCATTGACCATCACTCACCATCATTGGCCATCTAGGCTGTATTCACCATCACTCACCATCATTGACCATCACTCACCATCATTGGCCATCTAGGCTGTATTCACCATCACTCACCATCATTGACCATCACTCACCATCATTGGCCATCTAGGTTGTATTCACCATCACTCACCATCATTGACCATCACTCACCATCATTGGCCATCTAGGCTGTATTCACCATCACTCACCATCATTGACCATCACTCACCATCATTGGCCATCTAGGCTGTATTCACCATCACTCACCATCATTGACCATCACTCACCATCATTGGCCATCTAGGTTGTATTCACCATCACTCACCATCTGAGGCGCTCAGCTATTATTAGAGGTGTGAAGAGGCGCCTGTGTCCTCCTGTTAGACAATCTTACTTTGGTTTTTCCATGTTTAACCCTTGGTTTATTGCTGATTTCTGCTCTTGAGGCTCATCCATATAGTTGTATGAGGGTTGTGGAGGACGGGGGAGGGTTATGGGCCCATCTGTACCGCTCACGTATTTTCCTATTACTGAGTCAATCTGAATGTAATAAACAAAGGTTTTATCGGCCGTCACCATGTGTACTCTCTGCTCCCGCCTCCCGTATGACGTCCAATAATCGCTGTCACATTCCTTTTAGTATTAACTGTAGAAAAATATGTGACATACGGCATAAATCATTCCCTGCGTCCGGACCCGATACATTGTAACAAACCCTCAGCGGCGCTGTCACTGTTAGCAGTCGTGTCTTTCATCGCCTATAACAGGGAGAGATATTTAAAATGGTAAAAAAAAATACAAAAAAATGTAAAAGTAAAAAAGCTTGATTATACAGTGATATACAATGTCCATCCTGTCATAGAGCGGGAGACAAGACAAACATGGCTGCTTTCTCTGAACAGCGCCACTCTTAGGCTGCATCTGGTATTGCAGCTGATCCCCTTGGGCTGCAGTACCATTACCATCCTGAGATAATGGGTGGCGCTCTTCCCTGAGGAGCTCATCCTTCCCTGTGTAATCCTCTTATTGGTATCTCTGTGGCGGTAACGTTCCCTCAGTAATTGCACATAAAGCGCTCGGCAGTTTCCAGGACAGAATCCACACAAGCGGCTATAAAATTCTACTTACTGGCGACATTCTTGCAATTTTGTTTCCTGCTTTTCTTTCTGTCGAAGAAATTGCGAGATGTGCGCTGGATCAAAGCCTTGTCCTGTGATGGCGATGGGCTCAGCTTATCTCTATAGTGTCTTCCTCTTCTTCCTCCTCAGGAATATTGAGCTAATAGATATGAGGGGAGCCGTACGCCGCGGTGCCGCAGCCTTTGATGTGCCGCCATATGCCGATGCACGCGGTGGCTTCTTCTACTTGTCTGAGAGAATAATAGATCAAAATCTATTACTTCAATTCTGTCTCCCAACAATCGTCGGCATAAAGCCTTGTGTGCACCTCGCCATTGCTGAATGATGGAGATTCATGGGAGAGCGATGAAGGATGTGTCAGCGAAGAGCGATGGGGATGGAAGAGATCCGGGGTGGGGCGCCACCCCCAGTGCAGTGTGTGGAGTATGGTGGGTCACGGAGAGATTCCTATGGCCGCCTTCCTGCTGGGATTTGGATTTTGGATCTGGATGTGTAATTAGTTTGGACCTGATGAAGAGGAGCGACACCCTGGAAGCACGTTGGCTGTTATATTGAATAAATATTCATTTTATTTATGTTACTGGTTGTTCGGCCCCGATAGCCCAGTGGCGTTCCTGGCTACACGCCTGACATTTCTGAAATAGAATCCAGTCATTATTATTTGCATAGAGCCAGAAGCCGGAGAGATCCCGCTGTGTCTTGTATCACGAGCCCTTAGAAGAACATGGGGCCGTACAGTGCCGGTCAGCATCATCTTCATTCCTACAGAGCACATCTGTGACATCATCTTCTCACAGAGCACATCTGTGACATCATCATCCTTCTTACATCTGTGACATCATCTTCTTCCTTACATCTGTGACATCATCTTCTCACAGAGCACATCTGTGACATCATCATCCTCCTTACATCTGTGACATCATCTTCCTCCTTACATCTGTGACATCTTCTTCCTTACATCTGTGACATCATCATCCTCCTTACATCTGTGACATCATCTTCCTCCTTACATCTGTGACATCATCTTCCTCCTTACATCTGTGACATCATCTTCTTCCTTACATCTGTGACATCATCTTCCTCCTTACATCTGTGACATCATCTTCCTCCTTACATCTGTGACATCATCTTCTTCCTTACATCTGTGACATCATCTTCTTCCTTACATCTGTGACATCATCTTCCTCCTTACATCTGTGACATCATCTTCCTCCTTACATATCCCAGTAATCTCCAGCTTCCACCCATTGGCTGTCCGGACATGGTTGTAGTCACCGGTTGGGGATTGTTGCTATAGTCACTGGCTGCAGTTTCAGGGATTTTGTATCTAGAAGGAAATAATAGGTCTTTGTGGAGTTGTTATTCCTGGAGACATTGTGAGGAGCACCGGGAAGATTGTCCTGAATCAGGGAGTCTCTGCGTCTCTTGGACATGTCGGAGACTTTCTGTAGTTTGTCTAATGGCCGCCACCAGTGGTTGTCACCCTACATACTACAGGACGCCTCGGCCCCCATCGGGCAGGTGGACCTGCCCCCTCTGCCGGGAGATTTGTTTGGTACCAGAAAGAGCCGATTCTTCTGCCAAGTTTGACAGATGCTGCGAAGAGCGGGAATAAATTACACCGCAGTGATTTACTGTTTATTGCACCGTATAATTCCTCGTTTTAAGTGATTGTTCAGAGCTTTGGTTAAAACGCAATAAATAACCAAGAAACGTAATTAAGTTTAAAAAGAAGAAAAGAAGGAAACAAAAACGGATGAAAGAAACAAAGACAAAGCGGAGAAGAGAATTTGCCGCCTTGGATGAATGGGGCAGAAGTTTTGGATGATGAGACGTTCTGTAGCTTAATGTTACAGTAGGTTCCGGAGATGAGCGCCGGACATGTGCCGCCAAAATTGATCGCAAGACAACCAGAAATATCTCTTTTAAACTTTTAAAGATGGAACAAACAAAAAAATGTCAGCATCAATCCTGATAGTAGGACGGCAACAGTAAGTAACAATGCAGAAAAGCAGGAAGACGAAGAGAAGGAGGAGATTTATAGAAAGATGGAATCCTGAATGTGTCAGAGGGAACAAAACAGAGGGAATCCTACAAGGGTTAAAGAGGTGGACGCTAACAGCTGCATACACAGAACGGACGTGATGAAGTGTCCTGCAACCAGCTGTGGGAGGAGTCTCGTCATCTACTTTCAGCCAATCAGCATCACCGGTTCCCATTATGATGCTCCTCCCAGGCGTCTTCTTCACTTGGATGCCAGGTGCTCGGCGGCCATATTTACATGATGGAAAAATATTTTGCAAATCCACAACAGAAATATTTGTGTTCTATCTCAGATCATTTCTACCAATGCATGATGGGAAAGAAACAGACAGACGCCATGATGTCATGGACTTTATGTGACATATATGGCTGTGCCGGGCTTGGGTGACATTGGCTGGAGACCTGGTGGCATCACTTTATCTACTGGGCCGGTGGTGGATATTGATGCATATGATATATAATGGAGATCTTTTTAGTGTCTTTAAGGAGGACCCTGTGGTTAGAGGCCATCATCTTTCTTCTGGACTTCCTTCTTGAATTCCTTTTTTTCTTGGATACATTGTAGCAAATGGCCGTCTCTGCTGCCAGGCGTCTCGTTACAATTGCTCCCCCACAAGGAGTTAATGGAAGGTCTCCGTTCAATGACATTTCACTATTTTGGCTGATTTTTGCCGCTCTCGGAGTAAGTCGTGAGACATTAGAGCCATTAATTCTGACTTCTAATTTCGAGCCATCAAGGTTAAGAAGGGTACGGCGGTCATTAGGGCTGAAATGATTTCATGTATGAACTTAGAACAATGAGCTCCATCAATAACCACTTCCCGGTTTAATGTCCCTGATGGAGTTAGCTGAGCTGCGGTGTAATGAGTCTCGGTGTGGGAGACTATGGAAATGGGGCTGGTGTCAGCCTTCATCTATGTATCACCGCCTTTGATTTCCACATACATCACATCTCTAATCGAGCTCTCTCTCGGCTTTAATGCCATTCAGCGCTGTTCACATCTCGCTGTCGCAGCAGAAGGTTTGCCGCTACAATTGTGTTACTTTACATGAGTAAACCATTAGAATTCACTTGAACATCTAATTGACATTTCAGTGTGTTGTCAGCCTGTGTAATGGGTGCGGAGAGGGTGGGCAGCGCGGAGTACACAGCACAGGAGAGCCCTGGATCCAATGGAAAGCTTCCCGTCTATATGTTGTGTACGTTGCGGTTCTGTCACGGCTTGTCTCGCTTTGTCACCATACAGAGCATTGAGAATGTCAGGCTGGGGCGCAGAAAGCTCAGTACATCAGAGGATTAGAACCTGGTAATTATTCTTTCCATGGTCTTTCCTCTCCCATCATCATTCTTCCTCTTTGCTCTTCCTTCATTTTCTTCTGTTTTTTTCTTTTCTTCATTCATTGTTTTTTCTTCTTTCTTTTTTCTTTTACTTCTTTCCTCTTCTTCTGTCTTTGTATTTATTGTCCTTCTTTATTCCTTCCCCTCCCTTCCTTCTTCCTCTTCCTTTTCCTCCTTCTTCCTCTTTCTTCTCCTCTTGTTGAAATTCTTCTTCCTCCTCATTCTTCCACTTCATTCTTCATCTCCTTTATTGTCCTCGTTCTTCTCCTCTTTCTTATTTCCTTCTTCCTCCTCCTCTCTTTTCCTCCTCTTCTTCCTGGTTCCTTTTCCCCTTCATTCTCCTCCTTCTCCCTTTTCCTTCTTCTCTTCCTTATTTCCTTCTTCTCCTTCATTCCCTTCCTCCTTCCTTTTTGCTTCTCTTCATCATTTCCTTCTTCCTCCTCCCTTTTCCTCCTCTTCTTCTTCCTCATTCCTCCCCTTCATTCTCCTCATTCTTCTTCAACTTTCTCATTCTTCTCCCTCTTTCTTCTCCTCTTCCTCCTCTTTATTCTACTCCTTCTTCTCCCTCTTCTTTCTCTTCCTCCTTCTTCCTTTTCCTTCTCTTCATCATTTCCTCCCTCGTCCTCTTCCTCCCTTTCCTTCTCTTCTTTCTCCTCCTCCTTCTTCTTCCTCTTCCTCCTTCTTCCCCTTCATTCTCTTCCTCCTTTCTTCCTTTTTCTTCTCCTTCTCCTTCTCCTCCTCCTCCTCATTTCCTTTTTCCTCCTTCTTCTCCTGTAGTGACATCAGGTGTGGCAGTGCTGGTATTGTATTGAGGGTCGGCTGATGGTTGTAGTTCCACACTCTAGAAAGCTTTGGTCATGGTAGATACAATAGATCTTGGTCTCTTGGTGCCAGAGGGGGTCACCAGATGGGAAGGAAAAGAGCTGCACAATGATGGTGGATTCTATTACCCTAGGGGTCACATTCAGAGCCTGGTGGATGGTGCCTGGTGGATGGTGCCTGGTGGATGGTGCCTGGTGGACGGTGCCTGGTGGACGGTGCCTGGTGGACGGTGCCTGGTGGACGGTGCCTGGTGGATGGTGCCTGGTGGATGGTGCCTGGTGGACGGTGCCTGGTGGACGGTGCCTGGTGGACGGTGCCTGGTGGACGGTGCCTGGTGGATGGTGCCTGGTGGATGGTGCCTGGTGGACGGTGCCTGGTGGACGGTGCCTGGTGGACGGTGCCTGGTGGACGGTGCCTGGTGGACGGTGCCTGGTGGATGGTGCCTGGTGCTTGGCAGAGTCCGTGGTGTTATAGTAATGCAGATGTTACTGGGAGATAAAAGAACCAATCCAGGGAACAGTGCAGCTCAATAGGCGACTAAACCGTAACCGATCACCCACATAGGCAGAGGCGCAGATCATATACACTGAACAGATCCATCAGCAGTGAAGCAGCTATGGTTACTGTGCGTGCGGCAGAGGTGACCTGGGACAGGGTGTCGGCCTTCTGCATTAGTCCTCAAGGTGTTAAAGGGATTCCACAGGTTGGCGTCAAGCGGCAAAGAAACATGAAAGGAAGGGAAGAAAGCATGGTGGGGAAGGAACAGAGAAGAGTGAGTGGAGAGGTTGGGGGTAGAGAAGGGATAGTCGGACCCCCTCCCCCCATTACACCGGGGTCTCATTATCTCCATCCACCCGATACAAGGTAAAGGCGGCCATTATTATTCTGCCGTTTCCTCCATAATGAAGGACTCTCGGAATATCTTTCATGATCTTCCACTTTCCGGAATGAATGTTATTTGCCAAAAGCCCTTGAACTTTTCTAAACAAGCGTCAGAGCGAGCGAGCGGCCGGCGTTTAATTTGCAATATCTTCTGCCTATAAAGCCTCATATTTCACAATTACAATTCAGCGGCATCAAACATTTATTCCTGCGCGCGGAGCCGGAATATTCTCAGCCTTTTGCTTCATTTTCTGGAGTGTTCCCCTAATGAGGGTGGAGTCCGCTCCCTTATAAATTACCTCTCATCCCGCTTGTTGCCTCTCTAGTCACCATAATAAGAGGAATAATGCCGCCACTTTGCCGGCTCCTAATGAATCACACCGCGGTCCAGTACAGGCGTCCGCCTCTACAACGCTGCCCAAAGACCTGTAATGTCGGCCCAAATTGGCCAGCGCTTCTCAGCTTTACATTTCCATTAAAAAGCACGGCGCCCATTCCGCAACTTATAACTCCATTATATAGAATTATGCAGAAAACGCAAAATAGTCGCTTCATTTAGTCTGAACACGGCGGCGATGGCAGAAAGTTCCACAGTTTCATGTTACATTAAAGTTTGGGTTATGGAGAGGATTGATGAACGGGAGGAGAAAGGGCCAGAGATTTGTAATTTACTTCTATTAAAAAATCTCCAGTCTTCCAGTACTTATCAGCTGCTGGATGTCCTGCATGAAGTGGTGTATTCTCTCCAGTCTGACACAGTGCTCTTTGCTGCCACCTCTGTCCATGTCAGGAACTGTCCAGAGCAGGAGAGGTTTTCTATGGGGATTTGCTGCTGCTTTGGACAGTTCCTGACATGGACAGAGGTGGCAGCAGAGAGCACTGTGTCAGACCGGAGAGAATACACCACTTCCTGCAGGACATATAGCAGCTGATAAGTACTGGAAGACTGGAGATTTTTAAATAAAAGTAAACTACACATCTTTATAACTTTCTGGCAGCAGTTGATTTGAAATAATGCTTTTGTTGCCCTACCCCTTTAGTAAGCGGCCTGACCGTGGGGCTTAGGGTCCTTGATGTCGCCCCTAATGCCCGGGTGATCTCAAGGCTCTTGTCCGACCGACACAGTGTGGAGTTAGCGTAGGGACCCGTGTGAACCAGGGGACCTGCACGTGGTGCACGGGGCTATTATGGTTTGATCAAATTATATGCCAACATCCTGACGATGGTTTTTAAGACAAGCTTAGCAGCATCAGTATCAGCCATATGATAGGTGGGATGTGCAGCCGCTCCTCTCTCTCCATGCCGTGCTTTGGTCTCAGGATTGCAGAATGCTGCCAGCCGCCCACATCTCTGATCCTGCATTTTGCTAGAGAAGATGGCGGCCTAAAGATATGTAATGTTTTTTTCTCTTTTCTGGCGCGATAAGATCACACATGGTGGATGGTCTACTAAGATGGCGCCGACTGTTGCAAATCCTTGAAAATGGTCAATAACCGGCTCGAATGACATGTGACCGCGTGCTGTATGGGAGAAGTGGGAAAGACGCTGCCAGACACCTATGGCGGTGGCTTATCTTCCCAGGAACAAAAGTGTAGTATGCCTGACTATTCTCTGTCATTTAGGAAAGGCCAAGAGGCCATCATACACGTTAGCTGTCATCTGATTGGATATATTTGTAATATATATATTTATGACCCGCCCCAAGAATGGCACCAAACCGGAGGGCTTAGAGGCGTGGCTTCCATTAACCCCACCCCTTTGTTGTTTGCCGTTGACCCCTCCATTTAGTCAGGACTTTTACATAGAGCAGAGGGATGTGGTGGCCGGAGCTCAGCCGCCTCCGTGTCTTCTTATATCCGCACAGTAATTCCTCCTTGTTCGGCCGCTTGAGCGTTAAGCGTTCGGCTCTGACCACACGTATAATCCTGCCGGCCATGAAATATTTTCCTCTCCTTGTGTGTAAGAAGACGATCCCCCGATGTGTCTGCGCGGGGCGGGATAGCGCGCACCCAGCTGCTTTCAAAGGGGATGGAGATAGTTGTGACTATCTGGCTGCGCCGGCTAACCTTTCCCCCCCCACTGACAGGAGAGGCCTGCCCGCCACAGATAAGACCACCCGTGTTACGGCCTCCGGCCCGCTAATGTGGCTTCTGAGGAAACAAATTGCTTCTTGAAGATTTGCTGGTTTCTTTAAATAGATTAGTGGAATAAAACATCTGTTTGAAGGTGCATGAAATGGCGATGACATGAGCTCTTGTAAGAATCCCTCCGTCTTCTCGCCAAACAAACCTAGAACAGCGCGATGCGTGTGCGGAGCCAGGATCAAACCCGCCCGCGCCTCCAGCTCCTGTAAAGCTCCGGCCACCGTGATGGAGGAGGCTGCGGATACTGGGGGGGTGGTCGGGGGCAGTTACTGTATATTACTCTTGTATAATCAGCACTGAGTGAGTCCGGCAGGTTATTATATTATATTATTATTATGCGGTGTAATCCGGTGGTGCCGGCTCCCTGCACGTCCCTTACTCTTCCGTCCCTTACTCTTGTGTAATCAGCACTAAGTGAGTCCGGCAGGTTATTATATCATTACTATAGGTTCTTTGTGGTGTAATCCGGTGGTGCCGGCTCCCTGCACGTTCTCTGCTTTTACCCCGATGAGACTCTTGTCGGTCTTTGTCCTGTTACCATGGAGAAGTCCATTAGGCTGCATTCACACTGGCGTCACAACATTCTCTATTTATGAGATCAAAGACAAATACCACTAATCCTTTATTGTCTGTTTATTTCTACCGCCGGTATATTCTGCTGGATCGAGGAGCGGGGCTCGCGGCACTCTTCTGCTCTTCGGAGAGTCGTGGCAGGGGTACTCCAGTATTTATATGATACAAACCCAGTGTAATTACTAATAGCAGCAGCTTCAGCCTAATCCCCCTGACAGGAAGTTGTGTCGTCCTTTTAACAGTGTGGTGTTGTCTCCATCCCAGCACAATGCATCATCCTCTGCTGTCAGGAGGGGGGGCCGGATCCCTGAGCTCTATTCCCGCCGTTAGTGATGTCACAATATCTGCCCCGCCCCCGCAGCTGCTTTAATGCTACATTAAGAAAAGAATGAGGTGTGATAACAGCTTCTGCCTTGTGCTGAATGATGCCACAGGCAGAGGAGCAGACAGGGAATGAAGCCACTAGATGCTGCAGATTTACTGGCTGCAGGGCAATAGTCTGCTGTGTATGGAAATGTTCTGCAGCAGTTCTCGACAGGGAACTGGTAGCAGTGCTGGGGGAGGGGAGTAGGCAGGGTGGAAGGTGGAAGAGCTGAAAAAGGTTAATATTGGCACATGAATATACCCATTTGTGTGACCCCCTGCGTGGTGTGACCCCGACATTGTGTGACCTCCAGCAGTGGTTTGTGTGACCTCCAGCAGTGGTTTGTGTGACCTCCAGCAATGGTTTGTGTGACCCCCCCGGCAATGGTTTGTGTGACCCCCCCGGCAATGGTTTGTGTGACCCCCCCGGCAATGGTTTGTGTGACCCCCCCGGCAATGGTTTGTGTGACCCCGGCAGTGGTTTGTGGGACCCCCCCCGGCAATGGTTTGTGTGACCCCGGCAGTGGTTTGTGTGACCCCGGCAATGGTTTGTGTGACCTTCGGCAATGGTTTGTGTGACCTCCCGGCAATGGTTTGTGTGACCCCCCCGGCAATGGTTTGTGTGACCCCCCCGGCAATGGTTTGTGTGACCCCGGCAGTGGTTTGTGGGACCCCCCCCCCCGGCAATGGTTTGTGTGACCCCGGCAGTGGTTTGTGTGACCCCCCCCCCCCCCGGCAATGGTTTGTGTGACCCCGGCAGTGGTTTGTGTGACCCTGGCAATGGTTTATGTGACCTCCAGCAGTGGTTTGTGTGACCTACGGCAGTGGTTTGTGTGACCTCCCGGCAATGGTTTGTGTGACCCCTTGCAATGGTTTGTGTGACCTCCGGCAGTTGTTTGTGTGACCCCGGCAATGGTTTGTGTGACCTCCGGCAATGGTTCGTGTGACCTCCAGCAATGGTTTGTGTGACCTCCCGGCAATGGTTTGTGTGACCCCGGCAATGGTTTGTGTGACCTCCGGCAGTTGTTTGTGTGACCCCGGCAGTGGTTTGTGTGACCTACGGCAGTGGTTTGTGTGACCCCGGCAATGGGTTGAGTGACCTCCGGCAGTTGTTTGTGTGACCTCCGGCAATGGTTTGTGTGACCTCCGGCAATGGTTTGTGTGACCTCCGGCAATGGTTTGTGTGACCTCCCGGCAATGGTTTGTGTGACCCCGGCAGTGGTTTGTGTGACCCCCCCCGGCAATGGTTTGTGTGACCCCGGCAGTGGTTTGTGTGACCCCGGCAATGGTTTGTGTGACCTTCGGCAATGGTTTGTGTGACCTCCCGGCAATGGTTTGTGTGACCCCGGCAATGGTTTGTGTGACCTCCGGCAATGGTTTGTGTGACCTCCGGCAGTGGTTTGTGTGACCCCGGCAATGGTTTGTGTGACCTCCGGCAATGGTTTGTGTGACCTCCGGCAGTGGTTTGTGTGACCTCCGGCAATGGTTTGTGTGACCTCCGGCAATGGTTTGTGTGACCTCCGGCAATGGTTTGTGTGACCTCCGGCAATGGTTTGTGTGACCTCCGGCAGTGGTTTGTGTGACCTCCGGCAATGGTTTGTGTGACCTCCGGCAATGGTTTGTGTGACCTCCGGCAATGGTTTGTGTGACCCCCCGGCAGTGGTTTGTGTGACCTCCCGGCAATGGTTTGTGTGACCTCCCGGCAATGGTTTGTGTGACCCCGGCAGTGGTTTGTGTGACCCTGGCAATGGTTTATGTGACCTCCAGCAGTGGTTTGTGTGACCCCGGCATCGTGTTACCTCCGGCAGTGGTTTGTGTACCCTGACATTGTATGACCCCAGTATTGTGTGACCTCAGCATTGTGTGACCCCGGCAGTGGTTTGTGTACCCTGACATTGTGTGACCCTGTCAGTGGTTTGTGTGACCCTGGCAATGGTTCCTGTGATCTCCGGCAATTGTTTGTGTGACCCCTGGCAGTGGTTTGTGTGACCCCGGCAGTGGTTTGTGTACCCTGACATTGTGTGACCTGGTATTGTGTGACCCTGTCAGTGGTTTGTGTAACCCCGGCAGTGGTTTGTGTGACCTTGGCAGTGGTTTGTGTAACCCCGGCAGTGGTTTGTGTAACCCCGGCAGTGGTTTCTGTGACCTTGGCAGTGGTTTGTGTGACCCCGGCAGTGGTTTGTGTGACCCCGGCAGTGGTTTCTGTGACCTTGGCAGTGGTTTGTGTGACCCCGGCAGTGGTTTCTGTGACCCCGGCAGTGGTTTGTGTGACCCCGGCAGTGGTTTGTGTAACCCCGGCAGTGGTTTCTGTGACCCTGGCAGTGGTTTCTGTGACCCCGGCAGTGGTTTGTGTGACCCTGGCAGTGGTTTGTGTAACCCCGGCAGTGGTTTCTGTGACCCTGGCAGTGGTTTCTGTGACCCTGGCAGTGGTTTCTGTGACCCCGGCAGTGGTTTCTGTGACCCTGGCAGTGGTTTCTGTGACCCCGGCAGTGGTTTCTGTGACCCCGGCAGTGGTTTCTGTGACCCCGGCAGTGGTTTGTGTAACCCCGGCAGTGGTTTGTGTGACCCCGGCAGTGGTTTCTGTGACCCCGGCAGTGGTTTCTGTGACCCTGGCAGTGGTTTCTGTGACCCTGGCAGTGGTTTGTGTGACCCCGGCAGTGGTTTCTGTGACCCTGGCAGTGGTTTGTGTGACCCTGGCAGTGGTTTGTGTAACCCCGGCAGTGGTTTGTGTGACCCCGGCAGTGGTTTGTGTGACCCCGGCAGTGGTTTCTGTGACCCCGGCAGTGGTTTGTGTGACCCTGGCAGTGGTTTGTGTTTCCATAAATGCTACAAAATCTAAAGTAATTCTCAGAATATTAACAGAAAGACAGTTTGTAAAACTGCACCAAGTTTCCCAGCGGTTTTCTAGTCCAAACAGCCGACTCTGCACTTTCGTCCTGCGTCTCCACATCTAACCTGCCCTCCCGTACCGCTCATCCCGTACCGCACATCCCGAGCCGCAGGACGCACATCAGTATAAAAACATTCAGGACCTTTTTAAAAGTAAGAAAAAAACTAAAACCCAAAAAAAAGTTATAGTTGTTCTTTTTTCTTGTAAATCTTCTTTGCATCTTTTTACCCAGAATTCCGCTGTACGGCCGCCTGACATGTCTATTATCTGGCGGTTACTGTTGGAGCACGGTCGCACCCTGGAGGATTCTGACACTGCTTAGGAAGCGATCGAGAGAAAGGAGGGAAAAAAAGGGAAAAAAAATCCTCTGGAAGACGTGATGCCATCTGCAAGATTTTAGAAGAGACCAGCAGTTTTAGTGATTTCCAGGGGAAACATTAGGAAGAGACGGAGATAAAAATAGCCGGGCTGTTTGCCGTGGGAACGCAGCTGCCAGGGAAGCAATTAACATTTACATTATAGATCACAACTTTTCCCGGATAACAGGTTTAGTGGATTACAGAGCAGGAACGTTCCTGGGCAGATGTGACGGAACGTCGACTATCCGGCAAAGTGCAGATAGAGAAGATCACGTACGGCGTAAATACGGCAGAGCCGGAGACGCCCGGGAACCATCTCATCGCTACATGCGCCATTTCACAAGTTTGGCCTTAAACAAAGTGCGACTTCCAGATGGTGGATGATACAATGTACGAAATCGTGGATCTTAGAACCAAAGCGGAATTCTCCCTGATGATCTCAGGCGGGTCGTCTGGATCCAGTGGTGGAGTCACTACTATTGTTTGCTTGGAACCATTGATGGACTGGAGAATTTGGTGCCAGATTATAGGAATTTCGATTGCCAATCAGACAATAGCCTCAGGGTTCTCGGACCCTCCCCTGTGGTGCCATCCAATCCCAGAAGGAGCCACAGTCTAGGCCGCACCATAGAAAAGACCTGAATGGGCTGTGTGTGGCTCAGGTTTCATCAGTGTATCGGCTCCGGTGAGCTTGGCGCCATGTTTTATAACCGTAATAGAAGCGGGCACAGGCTGGCACTACCCAACGGGCAGGAAAACAGTGCATAGAGTCTGCATAGCACTGGATCTGCTAATAGTCCAAGGCCAATGCTTCCCCATAGTGCATAGAGCCTGTATAGCAGTCCCCACCCCCCATCACTACTAACCCCCCCAGTGTATTATACAGATAGGAGGATGGTGACAGATGCCAGAATACGCGGCGTGTACAAAGTGAAGATTCTGTCACTGCTGAAACTTGTTTTTCTGCTCTTTGATTGCAAAACACAGAAGGAAAAAAAAACCTCCCTTTTTGCTACTTCTTAGGCACAGCCAGCTGTTAAATGAGCCTTCCCATTCATCATGGATGACAAAAAGTCACCGGGAGCTTAGCCACCCTGACAAGCTTAAGGGAGAGGATGGGAAAAACCATCCGCTGGGAATCATTGAGCTCTCCTCTCCAGTCCCGCAGGGCGAGCATTGTGCGCAGCCGGAGCTGAAAGCAGCCGCAGCCTCGGAAATCTGAGAGAATCTAAGAGAGAGCAGAATCTAAGATGTGGCCGACTACTAGGGGGAGAGTAACGCAGAGATTAGTCAGATGTGTAGAAGAATGGCCTATGTGCAAAACAGCAAATGCTTATGTGGTGTAGCCCCGGTGTGAGGTGCGAGCGGTCACCTGCCACTGCTGTAGTGGTTGGTTGGCTCAGCCAGGTGTTATGCTGTCGTGACGCCAGTATGGGGGCACACCTGCTTTTATTTTAGAGAGCCTGGCTATACCCTCTCCCCTGTGGTCGGTGACCTGCTGGGATGTGAGCGGGTCCCTTGGGTGCTTATCATGGTGGTCGGAAGTGCAGCTGTGACCCACCCGGACTATCGGCACCTCCACCCACAGAAAGGGGAGATGACCCAAGGAAGGTGCTGTTACTGTGCTGGTGCTTGGTTAAGAAACACAGAGTCCCAATACAATAAATAAACTCTTCTTTACTGCAGTAATACTTAGTACAGTGGTAGACTTGTACTGAGAGCTTGAGAGGTAGAATAGCCGTCCTGGCTTGGTTGCGTATGGAAAAACAGAGAAGGTTTAGAGAAGTAGAGAGGAGGATGTCGAGAGAATCCCAACCCAATGTAGTACTGTGCTCTGCCGGAACCTTAGAAGTAGAATAAGTAGAAAACTTGAGAGTAGATAGAATACTTGTGCCCGTGTTTTGACTCTTTGGTCTTTGCACCACCTATTGCCCACTAGTGTCGGGTGACCCGTCCTAGAGGGTGACACAAGCCCCAGACCTTGTTACCTGGGTTGAGCAGAGTGGTCAGAGTTTTCTTATAACATCCCCGTACGTTGGATTCTCTCAGTTTCTCTGTTATAGGATACCGTCCTGCACCTTTAGACTGGTTCTCGGCGTGGGCATGGATGATCCCTTACTTGTCCTCTCCAAGAGTATATAACACTGCATAGTGTGTAGAAGAGTTGCTTTCAAGAAACAGGTGTTCGTCCTTCCCATGTGTGTCTGTTCTGCCTAATGGTTAGACTAAGACTCACTGGACTTGTCCTCTCACAGGGGACCTGGCAAAAGCCAGGGCCCAACTTGGCTGCTGTAGGGACCGTGCTGGCTTGCGTCCGCTCTGCTCAGCAACGTGACTTAGACTCACTAACACTTCCTCTCCCCATGTGACTACCTCCTACAGGGTCTGTAATACCTGCTGTGAGTGGGTGAGAAGAGAGTGTAAGAGAAGAAAGGAGATAGGTAGAGAAGAAGAAAGCCACAAACAACAACAACCCCTTGAGCACGACAACTGTGCAACACCTAGGCACAAGACACACACACACGAGCGATGTACAGTGGCAAAACTTATTACTTATTTATTTATTTTTTGCAGAAATCAATAGTCCAGGCAATTTTAAGAAACTTTGTAATTGGGTTTATTAGGCAAATCTGCCATTATCTGCATGTAAAAAGCCTTTTCCCAGGTTTCCCCCCTCCCCCTCTCTCTCATTCACTGCTCATTATCAGGAAATCTCGACTGTTTTACATCGGTTGGGCCCTGTGTGACCAATGGAGAGGGGAGGCGAAAGGGGGAGGAGGGAGATTAGTCGGCAGCAGAGAACAGCGGATTACACAGCAGGGAGCTGCTGAAAGCCCCTATTCAGAGGTCAGAGAGGTCAGTGCTTAGTCAGAGGAGATAGCCCGGTTATGTAGCTGTAAAATACCCCTTTGTTGCCCTGTTTTGGTGCCTCATCTCCCTCCACCCCTCCCTTCTTGATAGAGAACAATGAAGACAGGAGGGAGAGCTTCAAACTGCTTTTTCATGATAAAAATGCATTTTTCGGCTAATAAACTCAGTGAACTATCCCTTTAATTTTTTTTGCTGTCAGGATATTTGTGGCTGATATTATGGTGGATGAATATGGAAGAAGATATTTAATTATCAGTGTTTTAGTTTGTCTCGTGCTGTGAACGCAGCAGACGTATAAATTATTACATTATAAGTGATTACATTACATCTTCTCACTGACTGCCAGAAATCTGCAAAAGTGTAAATCATACGGGGCAAAAATACATATTCATAAAATAGGGACGTTATCACTTTAAATAATGGACGGCTCTATCTATTTATATATCTATCATCTATCTATCTCCTATCTATATCCTATCTATCTATCTATCATCTACCTATCTATCTATCTATCTCCTATCTATATCCATCATCTACCTATCTATCTATCTATCTATCTATCTATCTATCTATCTATCTATCTATCATCTACCTATCTATCTATCTATCTATCTCCTATCTATCTATCTATCTATCTATCTCCTATCTATCTATCTATCTATCTATCTATCTATCTATCTATCTATCTATCTATCCCCTATCTATCTATCTATCTATCTCCTATCTATCTCCTATCTATCTCCTATCTATCTATCTCCTATCTATCTATCTATCTCCTATCTATCTATCTCCTATCTATCTATCTCCTATCTATCTATCTATCTATCTATCTATCTATCTATCTATCTATCTATCTCCTATCTGTCTCCTATCTATCTATCTATCTATCTATCTATCTCCTATCTATCTATCTATCTATCTATCTATCTATCTCCTATCTCCTATCTATCTATCTATCTATCTATCTCCTATCTATCTATCTCCTATCTATCTATCTATCGATCTATCTATCTCCTATCTATCTATCTATCTATCTATCTATCTATCTATCTCCTATCTATCTATCTATCTATCTATCTATCTATCTATCTCCTATCTATCTATCTATCTATCTATCTATCTATCTATCTTCTATCTATCTATCTATCTATCTCCTATCTATCTATCTATTTATCTCCTATCTATCTATCTATCTATCTATCTCCTATCTATCTATCTCCTATCTATCTATCTCCTATCTATCTCCTATCTATCTATCTATCTATCTATCTATCTCCTATCTATCTCCTATCTATCTATCTCCTATTTATCTATCTCCTATCTATCTATCTCCTATCTATCTCCTATCTATCTATCTATCTATCTCCTATCTATCTCCTATCTATCTCCTATCTATCTCCTATCTATCTCCTATCTATCTATCTCCTATCTATCTCCTATCTATCTCCTATCTATCTCCTATCTATCTATCTCCTATCTATCTATCTATCTATCTATCTATCTATCTATCTATCTATCTATCTCCTATCTATCTATCTATCTATCTATCTCCTATCTATCTCCTATCTATCTATCTATCTATCTATCTATCTCCTATCTATCTCCTATCTATCTATCTCCTATCTATCTCCTATCTATCTCCTATCTATCTATCTATCTATCTATCTATCTATCTATCTATCTATCTCCTATCTATCTATCTATCTATCTATCTATCTATCTCCTATCTATCTCCTATCTATCTCCTATCTATCTCCTATCTATCTCCTATCTATCTCCTATCTATCTATCTCCTATCTATCTCCTATCTATCTCCTATCTATCTATCTATCTATCTATCTATCTATCTATCTATCTATCTATCTCCTATCTATCTATCTATCTATCTATCTCCTATCTATCTATCTATCTATCTCCTATCTATCTATCTATCTATCTATCTATCTATCTATCTATCTCCTATCTATCTATCTCCTATCTATCTATCTATCTATCTATCTATCTATCTATCTATCTCCTATCTATCTATCTATCTATCTATCTATCTATCTATCTCCTATCTATCTATCTATCTATCTATCTATCTATCTATCTATCTATCTATCTCCTATCTATCTATCTATCTATCTATCTATCTATCTCCTATCTATCTATCTATCTCCTATCTCCTATCTATCCCCTATCTCCTATCTATCTCCTATCTACCTATCTATCTCCTATCTATCTCCTATCTCCTATCTATCTCCTATCTATCTCCTATCTCCTATCTATCTATCTATCTATCTATCTATCTATCTATCTATCTATCTCCTATCTATCTATCTCCTATCTATCTATCTATCTATCTATCTATCTATCTATCTATCTCCTATCTATCTATCTCCTATCTATCTATCTCCTATCTATCTATCTATCTATCTATCTATCTATCTATCTATCTATCTATCTATCTCCTATCTATCTATCTCCTATCTATCTATCTCCTATCTATGTATCTATCTATCTATCTCCTATCTATCTATGTGTGGGGTGTCTGGGCTCTATACCTGCAGTACTGTATATAATTATTCTTACTATAGAGAAGATATATACATATATATATATATATATATATATATATATATATATATATATATATATATATATATATATATATGATGAATCTGTTTTCTTGTTTTCTCGCAGTTTCGGCCCAGAACCTGAAGGCCAGCCTGGACGCCATGGATCACCAAATAAAACGCCTGGAAGGTGACATCAAAAACTTCCCGAAAACCGATAATCCTCACGATAAATTTGTGGAGAAGATGACGATATCCTTTCATGTTTTTGGGTCGTTCACATGAAGCGGTAACACTAGTTAAATATTTACACAGCATGAAATTAGCGGCTGAGCGTGAGCCGCATGTCACACCTGAGATGGTGAGAGGAGTGTGAGCGGACGCCATGATGTGTCCTCCAGGGGCCCCGTGTAACAATCCGCGCAATGGCCGCCGCCATGCCTGTCCCTGACTACCACATACACATGCAGCGCTAATTGTATCTGAAATGTGTCGGGAACCGAATGTGACAATCCGCACGATTACAGCGCAGTCACACTTTATACCGGGAGATTTAATTTACTTATTTTATGTTATTTTCATTGTTTTATCTTAACTCTTCCTCTGTGGGATTATTAGCCATGTCTTATTTTTACTATAATTTATTATAAAATATAAAAGTGGCTTTTATTATTATAATTATTATTATTATTATTGCTATTGTTATTATTATTATTATTATTATTATTATTATTATTATCATTATTATTATTATTATCATTATTATTATTAACAGCTGTACTAGTAGTAATAATAATAATCCACTATGGTTTTAGCTTTATATCCGTTACCTGGATGTCATCACAGTCTCTGCAGATTTCAATCAGGTTGTGTCCTTTGCATTAATATGTACACCCAGTGTGCAGCCTGTAGGGCCGGCCTGAAGCCTTTGTGGGTCTCTGTTATATGTGAATCAGGTTGTGTCCTTTGCATTAAAGGACAAGTGCCATGAAAAGCTTTTTCCCAGTAATTGAAGCACATTACAAAGTTATATAACTCTGTAATATGCTTCAGTCACCTATCTGCCTCCCTTCCCTGTCTTTTCCCCCCTCCACCCCCCACCAGGAAGTGTCCTGACTCACACAGACCTGATTACTGTCCTCACCGTCACCAAGCTCTTCTCTCAGCTCCTTCTCCTGTTACACCAGCCTCCCCCCTCCCCTGCCTTGTCAGGTGACAGGCTTGCTCAGCTCCCATTGGCTGAACAACTGCAAGCCATCACTTGTCACATCTCACTTGCTTATCTTCCCTCAGACTGACTCCGGCACATAGGCAGCTCCCCCCTCCCCTCATACCCTCTCTCCCCCTCCCCTCATACCCTCTCTCCCCCTCCCCTCATACCCTCTCTCCCCCTCCCCTCATACCCTCTCTCCCCCCTCCCCTCATACCCTCTCTCCCCCTCCCCTCATACCCTCTCTCCCCCTCCTCATCCCCTCTCTCCCCCCTCCCCTCATACCCTCTCTCCCCCTCCCCTCATACCCTCTCTCCCCCCTCCCCTCATACCCTCTCTCCCCCTCCCCTCATACCCTCTCTCCCCCTCCCCTCATACCCTCTCTCCCCCTCCCCTCATACCCTCTCTCCCCCCTCCCCTCATACCCTCTCTCCCAGAGTCACCTGGCAAGGAGGGGGAGGGGGAGGCTGGTGTAACAGGAGCTAGAGCAGCCCTCCTGCTGATGACTCATCCTCACAAGAAGGAGCAGCTGCCTGGTGACGGTGACAGTAATCAGGTCTGTGTGAGATAGGACACTTCCTGGTGGGGGGTGGAGGAGGGAAAAGACAGGGAAGGGAGGCAGATAGGTGATTGAAGTATATTACAGAGTTATATAACTTTGTAATCTGCTTCAATTACTGGGAAAAAGTTTTTCATGGCACTTGTCCTTTAATATGTACACCCAGTGTGCAGCCTGTAGGGCCGGTCTGAAGCCTGACAGGTCTCTGTCATGTGTGAATCAGGTTGTATCCTTTGCATTAATATGTACACCCAGTGTGCAGCCTGTAGGGCCGGCCTGAAGCCTGACAGGTCTCTGTTATGTAGGAATCAGGTTGTGTCCTTTGCATTAATATGTACACCCAGTGTGCAGCCTGTAGGGCCGGTCTGAAGCCTGACAGATCTCTGTCATGTGTGAATCAGGTTGTATCCTTTGCATTAATATGTACACCCAGTGTGCAGCCTGTAGGGCCGGTCTGAAGCCTTTGTGGGTCTTGGTCATCTGTGATCATTTATGTTAAAACTGTAAAAATGTTCATTGTATAATCCATGTATAATATTTGTGATTGTGCTGATCAGGGGACGATCAGTCAGGGTCAGGCTGATCGCAGACACTCGTATACATTGTGTATTGTATTATATTGGTAATATTGATATTTGGCCGTTCCTGTCTCAGTGGCTCCGCCTCTCCTCTCTGACCTTTTCCACAAATATTTAGAAATGTTACCAGGACTAAACCTGCAGCCTCCCTCATCTCTATATAACGTGCAGTAAGTGACGGCTATTGTTTCCTGGTATCAGCCGTTAGCCGCACCGCCCACCATCATCATCAGCCTGTGGCCCTAAATACTAGAAGTGCCATGTCTGCTGGAGTCCGTGCTGTGGGGCTGATTGACATCTGTCTGTGGGTCAGATGGGGAACCACTATATGCAATGGCAGGCACTCCACAGAGACCTCCCTGGGGGCTGCTCTGGGGAGGGTCAGGTCTAGCCACTCCCATTCCCTTTGCTATTGGCTGAACGTGTTCAGGCTCCGCCCTGGAGGAGCTGCACTGTTAGCAGACACATAGGGAAGTGGCCTGCAGGCCATGGAGTGACCATAAAGCTGGGAACAAACGGCTCAGGGGAGCAAACCTCGGCACTGTGATGGAGAGGGCCCAGACTGATGTGTCCTGTGAGGATCTACTCCTCTGACTGCTGATCCACCAAGACCCTCCTGCCCCCCAGGATTTTCACAGGATCCACTTCCTGCCCCTTCAGATCTGCCACTCACCGCCCCATACCTTATCATGGACGTATATCACACCTTGTATACTTAGGGGGACATTTACTGTCACTGCGGCCCTGGCGTACGCCTATCTTATCCCCGCTCGCCTGATGGTGGGTGTGACAAGGCAGGGAGGAGGCGTGGCCTTCTCCCACATCTGATTCACCATGATTTATGGCAGCTCAGGAGCAGGTGCAGATTTCTGTGCCCGCCGTAGGGCAGGTGTAGGTCAGACAGGGCGCGCGCCTCTTAGTGACGCTGCCAGGGCTATTGGGGGAGGGGCCTAATTTAAGAGCAGCTTACGAGTATGGCGCTCCTCATAAATGTCCCCCTCACATTCTTGTATTATCAGGATTTGGTTAAGTTTTTTGCTATTTTTGTTCCCACCAAGTTTTATCCCTAAATTTCTTAAATTTTTGAACAGCAGCCGATGTAGCTGTGAGTGACGCCGAGCGCCGCCTGACACTTTACATTTCCTCCATTGTAATGCAAATTTCACGTTTTCTAAAATGCAAAAAAAAAATCATTTCAATAGAACTGTGTGGAGCTTTGAATTAGCAGATTGCATTAAAGCTGGAGATCTGCGGCGCTCGGAATAAGACGGCCGGCTGACGGACGCGCAGGACATACACCCTCCTGCATTATTCATGGCCGCCATAAAGAGCGCGCCGAGACGGACGCAAAACGCTCGGCATTAATATGTTTTATCATCTCCTTTTGTTGGTAAATGTTGTGTATGTTGGATATACGGCCGGCGATATTTAATGTGACAGTGGGACATGAGGGGGATGGAGCCGGCGGCCGGCGATTCCTCCGCTCGCCTCTTCTCACCACTCCGCAGGAACGTGTGTTTACTGCGCCGAGTGCACGATGAGATTTACAGGTTGTGGCATTTCATAGACTGCTGCTTGTGAATGCATGAAGGGATCTGGGGGAAGAGAGGCTGGAGATGTCAACCCATTAATCACTCCCCGCAGAGCCGCTCCGGCCACCGCGCAAACACTCCGCATCCCGCGCCTCCTAACACATATAAATAGGCTGGGGGAACGGCCATTGACGACAGGATGAAGCCATCGGACTACTAAAGACCAATGTCACCTCAATGATATACAGACAGACAGGGAATCAAATCAGGGACAGAAGTCACAAAAAAGTATCAAAAATTAAAGGGGCTCTCAGGCGAAAATCTTTTTTTTCTTCTTTCAAATCAATTAGTGTCACAAAGTTATATAGATTTCTTATTTACTTTTATTTAAAAATCTCCAGACTTTCAGTACTTATCAGCTGCTGTATGTTCTGCAGGAAGTGGTGTATTCTCTCTAGTCTGACACAGTGCTCTCCTCTGTCCATGTCAGGAACTGTCCAGAGCAGGAGAGGTTTTCTATGGGGATTTGCTGCTGCTCTGGACAGTTCCTGACATGGACAGAGGTGGCAGCAGAGAGCACGGTGTAAGACTGGAGAGAATACACCACTTCCTGCAGGACATACAGCAGCTAATACGTACTGGAAGACTGGAGATTTTTTAAATTGAAGTAAATTACAAATATGTATATAAATTTCTGACACCAATTGATTTGAAAGAAAAAGATTTTTTTGCCAGAGTACCCCTTTAATATAGCCAAATGACAAATCCAATGACGCCTTCATGATCGGTCGTTATTGGTGGTTTCCCCAGCAAAAAAATAAAACTGCAAGTAACGTAACTTATTTGAATTAGTTGACAGGGTTGGATGTGTATGTTGCAGTATTCAGGGGCGGGGCTATGGGAGGGGCAGACTCAGCACTCCGCCCTAGAGGCTCCTCCGTTACAGTATGAGGCACCAGGGTTGTATATGGAAGATAGGGGGCTCTTACAGAATCGGCACTGGGGTCCTGGAGCCTCTAGTAGTAGCCGCATGATTATCACATGTTTAATTGATGGAAGATTGGTGTACAGCCCCTGAGGAACCTAAGACTGCCAAAGTGAGACAGTGGGGCCCACTCAGGCTGGGCCAACCTCTGAGCTCTTCTCTATTGCTGCTTGACTCCCTATGACACCCCCCCCCCCCTCTCCATGGTAAGCGATTAGGAGCATGGGCCTCACATCCTGAGCCGCCTAATGCTGATTTCTGCTCTGAAGCCCCTGTAATAATTGTGTCAGGTTTATACGTGGAGCAGACAATAGAGGACATAGCCCTATAGCTGTAGGTTTAGGCGGATGTAGCAGAGCTCACTGTGCTGGTGTTGTCTGAGGCCGGCCATTATCTGCAATGCAGTCCTAGCGGCTGTGCGCTGAATCCAGCTCTGCTACATGTGTAAGGTTCCCTGTTCGTCAGCCCTTCTTGACATTCATGTCACTTATAATAGTCGGGCCCTTGGCCGCCACCACATGGAGATGGGATTACCATAAAGTGATAAATGTTGTGTGCCCGGTGTGTGCAGTCAGTGTTTGCAGCCTCTCGCCTGGGGACAGGAGCTGTAATCATGGAGCGATGCTAGATAAGAGTCCTGACTGCGGCCATTGTGTGGGGGACAGTAGCGCATTGATGGCATGGCGGCCTCGCTGACTAATGTGCCCTGCAGAGTGTTCTGCCCACTTGTCTGCCGGCCAGCTGGCCCCCGCTCAGTCCTCCACAGCAGCCAGTCCTTCATTTATAATGGCAGTGGGAGATTTAGGGGCCCGAGTTGGCGGACGAGACTCCGACACACATTTCAGGGATTGAAATTTCAACTTTAACCATCTGAAGTCTTTAAATCTCTCGGCCTAATTTAAAAAGCAACACCCAGCGATTCTGCGTGTCTGACCAGGAGCCAAGTGGCACGGCCGCCCCTCGGTGACTAATGGAGCCGCGCCGTAATGTATGAGAATCTCCCGCACAATTATCATCATTCCGTCATAAATCCCCCGAACCTGCCGCTCCATCTGCCACGCCGTCTATTTACTGCGCATTGTGGCCGTCTCAGGAGCTGACATCATCGTATGGTCATCTGTAGACTACAGGAATGGTGGTAGACACTGTATGGCCGAAAGTATGTGCCCCCCAGGTGTCTCAGCCAGAAGCAATGGAAACAAGTGGCCACAACCCCCAATCATCTACATAGACTGTGATGGGGAACCTTCCGTCCTCCAGATGTGGTTGGAGAACTCCAATCTTATAGTGGTGACAGCTCAGCTATAGTGGAGCCGCCCTCCTCCTCATGGGGGGATGGGGTGGTGAAGGGGGGGGAGCCGCCCTCCTCCTCATGGGGGGATGGGGTGGTGGAGGGGTGGGGAGCCGCCCTCAGCCTCATGGGGGCATGGGCTGGTGGAAGAGTGGAGAGCCACCCTCAGACTCATGGGGGGCTGGGCTGGTGAATGGGTGGGGAGCCGCCCTCAGGCCAATGGGGGATGGGCTGGTGGAGGGGTGGAGAGTCGCCCTCAGCCTCATGGGGGGGATGGGCTGGTGGAGGGGTGGGGAGCCGCCCTCAGCCTCATGGGGGCATGGGCTGGTGGAAGAGTGGAGAGCCACCCTCAGACTCATGGGGGGCTGGGCTGGTGAATGGGTGGGTAGCCGCCCTCAGGCGAATGGGGGATGGGCTGGTGGAGGGGTGGAGAGCCGCCCTCAGCCTCATGGGGGGGATGGGCTGGTGGAGGGGTGGGGAGCCGCCCTCAGCCTCATGGGGGCATGGGCTGGTGGAAGAGTGGAGAGCCACCCTCAGACTCATGGGGGGCTGGGCTGGTGAATGGGTGGGGAGCTGCCCTCAGGCCAATGGGGGATGGGCTGGTGGAGGGGTGGGGAGCCGCCCTTAGACCAATGGGGGATGGACTGGTGGAAGAGTGGAGAGCCGCTCTCAGCCTTATGGAGGGATGGACTGGTGGAAGGGTGGGGAGCTGCCCTCAGCCTCATGGGGGGATGGGCTGGTGGAAGAGTGGGGAGCCGCCCTCAGCCTCATGGGGGGATGGACTGGTGGAGGGGTGGGGAGCCGCCCTCAGACCAATGGGGGATGGGCTGGTGGAGGGGTGGGGAGCCGCCCTCAGCCTCATGGGGGTATGGACTGGTGGAGAGAAGCCCTCAGCACCATGGTGGGATGGGCTGGTGGGCTTCTGACATTATACATCTCCTTGGATCCCCTGGAGCCCCTCAGGGTTGGGCCCTGCTTTCGGTCACCCCGTTACCCCCCGTTTCCTGCGCTGTACCGGCACTCGCACCTACACTACAATCTACAGCCATTTGTTTATTTGCAAACAGTTCTTGATGTCTCACACGGCTGAGAAGACGCCGGCGCCGTCCCTTAAAGTGCAATTTAATAAGTTATCTGCGGTATGTTAATCAATTATGCAGAAAGTGTGAAATGTAATCTGCCCGTCTGACAGTCGTGTGCGCAACGCTGCAGCCGCAACTTATCAAAAGACAATTTACTGCGCAGCCCGGAGGGGTGTGAGGGGGGGGAGGCTGCATCGCGATGGCAAATTAATTAGAAATCAATAATCTGTCAAATAATAGATCGGCTGCAGCTCCGGTACTGACTGTAAAATCCCCACAATTCACTGCGTTTATTGTGTCCCTCTCCATCTGTCTTCATTACCGTCATCTAGAGACGCTTTGTTATACACAATGGTGTCACAGGAGATAAAGACGAGAGTAGCCGAGGGTGACGGCTTATTCAAGGGGGCGACACTGACATGACACCCCCGGAATGCTGACCCCACAATGACTCATCACCTCTGCAGTGTGACAGCCATAGTGACATCACATGACTATGACAGCCTCTGAAGGGACATCACATGACAGCCTCCAAAGTGACATCACATGACTATGACAGCCTCTGAAGGGACATCACATGACTATTACAGCCTCTGAAGTGGACATCACATGACAGCCTCCAAAGTGACATCACATGATTATGACAGCCTCTGAAGTGACATCATGTGACTATGACAGCCTCAGTGACATCATGTGATGTGACTATGCCAGCCTCTAAAGTGACCTCACATGACTATGACAGGGATCTTATATGCAGGGATCCAGTGGAAGAGTAGGTAGTGCAGGTGTAGGGACTGCAAGTGTAAATGGTGTTCGGAGCAAGATAGAGGTAAAACCAGGGGCGGATTAACTTTCCCATAGGCCCCAGGCTGTTCACCAAGCCTGTCCCCCCCCCCCCCCCCCCCACTGTAACTATGGCCGCACTAGCGTGGTGCTCATACTACAGGGTTTATAATGTCATGATGCCCTGATTTGTGCAAAATTGTGCAGCGAGCCGGGGTAATGGGAAGAGAGTGAGGGGAATGAGGAGAGGATGATGGTGGTAGTAGTCTCTCCTGAGCATGGCGCTGAGCTCCTCTGTGAGGGGAATGAGGAGAGGATGATGGTGATGGTAGTCTCTCCTGGTAGCGTGGCACTGAGCTCCTCTGTGAGGGGAATGAGGAGAGGATGATGGTGATAGTAGTCTCTCCTGGTAGTGTGGCGCTGAGCTCCTCTGTGAGGGGAGTGAGGAGAGGATGATGGTGATGGTAGTCTCTCCTGAGTGTGGCGCTGAGCTCCTCTGTGAGGGGGATGAGGAGAGGATGATGGTAGTCTCTCCTGAGTGTGGCACTGAGCTCCTCTGTGAGGGGAATGAGGAGAGGATGATGGTGGTGGTAGTCTCTCCTGAGTGTGGCGCTGAGCTCCTCTGTGAGGGGGATGAGGAGAGGATGATGGTGATGGTAGTCTCTCCTGGTAGTGTGGCGCTGAGCTCCTCTGTGAGGGGGATGAGGAGAGGATGATGGTGATGGTAGTCTCTCCTGAGTGTGGCGCTGAGCTCCTCTGTGAGGGGGATGAGGAGAGGATGATGGTGGTGGTAGTCTCTCCTGGTAGTGTGGCGCTGAGCTCCTCTGTGAGGGGATGCACTGAGGGCTGCAGGGGGAGAGTGTGCTATACCTGCAGGATGGCTGGAACTTGTCACGGTCACAGGTGGGCACGAGGGCTTCTGCAGGTACAGGGGGACTCTCTGGCGCTTCCCTGGTATCTCTCTCTCTTCTGTGGCTGCTGCAGCGGTCTCTGTAGGGGGGCTGCACCCGTGTGTAAGATGGTCGGTGGTGTGGACCTGTAGTTCCCTCGGGGCCAACCCCAAAATACTGCTGCCTGGTAATGTGGCCCTTGATGGTGGTGCAGGTGGATCAGACAACAGGGAGACAAGGAGGGAGGCAGTGTAACAACAACTCCTTTACTGTAAGACTTGCAGGTGGTATACAGTCCTTTAGCATACAGCGGTGACTACTGGCGGCTTTGCCTGGGTTACTGTACTGATGGAGAGTCTGGTGGTGTGTGGGACGCTGATGGGCGCTGTGACCCTGTGGATCTCTCCCCAATGGCGCTTGAGTCTGTAATCCCTCTCAGTCGGCTAGGGAGCTTCCTGCTTCCGTTACTGGTCCGGGCCTTAGGCCACAACTTTCGGGTCCCAGAGGATCCAGGGGTCCTAGTCAATCCTACCCCCCGAATTTCAGGAAGATGGGTACAGAGGCCTCAGTTATCTCTGCTACCCAGTATGCTCAAGTCCTTTTGCTTAGGGGTTCTGCCCTTAGGATTCCCACTAGAGTAATACCTTGTATCTCTGTAAATACTTCTGAAGAACTCTCCTCTGGTTCAGTCCTCCTTTATCTCCTTCCCCTTAGTAACAGGCAGGCTTGGCTGGCCTGCTGGCAGAACAACCACTAGCTGCTCTGTATAGTGGCTGTACACACTGAGCACTGAGCTCTGACTTGCCAGTCTGCTCACTGACTGGACTACACTGGACTGCACACCACTTCCTGTCACAGCTCGGTCTTGTGAGGAGACTGCTCCTCCCCCTTCTAGCAACTTCCTATGGGATTAATACACTATCTCTACACTACCTAGAGCAGTTCCCACTAGGGACAGTAGGTGTCGCTGTTGTGTGGTGTGCAGTGTAAAGCATATAACCCATTCTCTGCCTGCCAGTTACAGGGTACAGAGAAATACAAATAACAGTTGAACATAAGACATGTTACCTCCTAGAATAGACAATAAACTGCTTGTAGACAGGTGCCATCCTCAGCCCAGCCACAGAAACCATGCTCTGGTATACTACAATTGCGGTAAAAAAACAGCGATTTTTAAAAAGTCATGACAGAACTGTAGCCGGTAGACAGTACACCACTGAAAGTTTACGTCTTTTTGAGTGGCCATGGGCCCCCCAGGAGCTCAAGGCCCCGGGCTACTGCCCGAAACGGACCTATTATAATCCGCTACTGGGTAAAACACCTGACACAGTCTCTGAATACAATAGTTACTTTAAATAGACCTGACCTTGGTTGTAGTAACTTGGAGACAGTAGTGGGCTTACGGCTGGCTCAAGGTGGAGGGCTTACGGCTGGGTGGGGGCAGTGGGCTTACGGCTGGCTCGAGGTGGTGGGGTTACGGCTGGCTTGGGGCAGTGGGCTTACGGCTGGCTCGAGGTGGCGGGCTTACGGCTGGGTGGGGGCAGTGGGCTTACGGCTGGCTCGAGGTGGTGGGGTTACGGCTGGCTCAGGGTAGTAGGGCCCTGTCTAGATTCTTGGATTCTCAGCTGTGGGGGCTTTAGAGAAGAGTTACCTACACCCACGTGTATGAACTTTCGCCTAATGCTGTCTATTGGCACAGAATGACACAGATCCAGTGATGTAGGCCCCACCTTGTGGGTAGAGCTAGCCGTCTGGGCAACCCCTTAGCAAACCTAGCAGCTTACAGTAGAGACTCGGCTTATTGCACTTATCTTAACTACTGACTTGCACGTGGAATGGTCAAGGCAAAAGTCTTTGTACAGTTTACCTTCAACTGTGCAGACATAAGGTGCAAATCACAGTGACACCTGGTGGCGGGAGCAGCATTCTACAGGCCCAGAACCTATAACACACTGTACCAGCCTATACGTGATACTGCATCTCCGCACACAATGACATCTCTCGACAAGCAGTGAAGTCTCTTGGCACGCACTGACGTCTCTCGGCACGCACTGACGTCTCTCGGCACGCACTGACGTCTCTCGGCACGCACTGACGCCTCTCCGCACCTAGTGACGTCTCTCCGCACACAGTGACGTCTCTCCGCACGCAGTGACGTCTCTCCGCACGCAGTGACGTCTCTCGACACGCAGTGACATCTCTCGGCTCTGCTGTGTGGATCCTGGGCTGCATATGAATATTCATCCTGGACCCTGATTAAGCCGTCATGTTTATGCACACAGATCGCGGCTGATAAATCGCCGGCTGCGCTGCTGTAAATAATATTAATGATGGTGCAGGAGATAGATAAATGCTGCAATATGACAAATCCACCTTCACTCACCCAGACAGAAAGTATTAACCTCTCTGCCTCTCCGGAGATTCACTCTAAGTGACTGTCAGCAGCTGAATACTGGAGGAGGATAGTAATGTCTGACGGCAAAAGGACCAGGGCGCGAATCTGCCCACAGCCAACTCTCCAGATGTATAATGAGACATCTATCTATCTATCTCCTATCTATCTATCTATCTATCTATCTATCTATCTATCTATCTATCTCCTATCTATCTATCTATCTATCTATCTATCTATCTCCTATCTATCTATCTATCTATCTATCTATCTCCTATCTATCTATCTATCTCCTATCTATCTATCTATCTCCTATCTATCTATCTATCTATCTATCTATCTATCTATCTATCTATCTATCTCCTATCTATCTATCTATCTATCTCCTATCTATCTCCTATCTATCTATCTATCTATCTATCTATCTATCTCCTATCTATCTATCTATCTATCTATCTATCTATCTATCTATCTATCCATCTATCTATCTCCTATCTATCTATCTATCTCTCTATCTCCTATCTATCTATCTATCTATCTATCTCCTATCTATCTATCTACAGATGTAACTATCAGTAGCCCCCCCCCCCCCCACACACACACGGCTATCCTCGCCCCCCTGTGGCTCTGACCCCTTATATCACCAACAATACAGATGGAGCCATTCTCACTGTTCCTCGTGTCTATTCCTGCTGCCGCGCTGAGGTTTTAGGCTCCGTTATTTAATTAACATCCTTGTTAAACACGAGCGTTTTCCTCAGGGCGAGAGATGCCCCTGGTGACACTTTTTCCAACCTGTTCCCTCTGGCGTCGTCCCAAGCCCAAACAATTAGTACCATGTTGACTTTAAAACCATTTCCCGGCAAAGGGGATTGTTTAGAGCCTGTCACATTACGCTACCCACAGGGGAAGAGCCGCCTAGTCACACCTCTGTCCTGGGGGATCCCGCGTCCTCCATAACAAACCATCACACGTGAGAGCTTAGGGAGCATGACCACAACAATCTGCAGAGACCTGCCAAACCTACACAGTCATACAGCAAATCACTAACACACAAATACACACATGTAGCAGAGATTTGTCAGTCCTGTATATAGGAGCAGTATTATAGTAGTTATATTCCTGTATATGGGAGGCAGTATTATAGTAGTTATATCCCTGTATATAGGAGCAGTATTATAGTAGTTATATTCCTGTATATAGGAGCAGTATTATAGTAGTTATATTCCTGTATATAGGGGCAGTATTATAGTAGTATATTCCTTTATATAGGGGCAGTATTATAGTAGTTATATCCCTGTATATAGGGGCAGTATTATAGTAGTTATATTCCTGTATATAGGGAGCAGTATTATAGTAGTTATATTCCTGTATATAGGAGCAGTATTATAGTAGTTATATCCTTGTATATAGGAGCAGTATTATAGTAGTATATTCCTGTATATAGGAGCAGTATTATAGTAGTTATATCCCTGTATATAGGAGCAGTATTATAGCAGTTATATCCCTGTATATAGGAGCAGTATTATAGTAGGTATATTCCTGTATATAGGAGCAGTATTATAGTAGTTATATTCCTGTATATAGGAGCAGTATTATAGTAGTTATATCCCTGTATATAGGGGCAGTATTATAGTAGGTATATTCCTGTATATAGGAGCAGTATTATAGTAGTTATATTCCTGTATATAGGAGCAGTATTATAGTAGTTATATCCCTGTATATAGGAGCAGTATTATAGCAGTTATATCCCTGTATATAGGAGCAGTATTATAGTAGTTATATCCCTGTATATAGGAGCAGTATTATAGTAGTTATATCCTTGTATATAGGAGCAGTATTATAGCAGTTATATCCCTGTATATAGGAGCAGTATTATAGTAGTTATATCCCTGTATATAGGAGCAGTATTATAGCAGTTATATCCCTGTATATAGGAGCAGTATTATAGCAGTTATATCCCTGTATATAGGAGCAGTATTATAGTAGTTATATCCCTGTATATAGGAGCAGTATTATGCCCATTCTCATGGTAACTCATATAGATCAGATTACCTGGCAGGTGGAGACAGTGAATGCAGGATAGGATAACACTCCATTATGTCTCTCTGTATACTATGCAGGGATCCTCTTTATATAGGTGTTGTATGAGGATTTGTTTGGTTTATTAGAGCAGGACAGGTGGGAAACACATAAAGACTTCGGAGCAGATTTCTATAGACCAATGAACTGTACATTTTTAATAGGATCCTGTGGAAGCAGAGAAGCATCTGGGAATAAGAATCCTCCCCTGTAAGATGCTGAGAGTTATGTTTGTCTTCCTGAAAATCCAACAAGACTTGAAACACTGTAAATTGTTTTTCTGGAGGTTTATACGAGGGAAAGTTTCTGGTGGAAAAAAAAAAGATTAAAGACGCCATGTTGTATATGTACAGCCGCCGCCTCCGCTCTCTGAGGATGAGTATTTCTGATAAACAGGTCTGTAAGATAATGGCAGACGGATCACAGGTATGAAGGGGGAATCAGTGATGATGGACTCAAACCCCAGCCATTTAGAACACTTCATCAGTAAGGGGATGCCAGGGGACCACACAGCAGAGCCGATGCCAGGGGACCACACAGCAGAGCTAATGCCAGAGGACCACACAGCAGGGCTGATGCCAGGGGACCACACAGCAGAGCCGATGCCAGGGGACCACACAGCAAGGCTGATGCCAGGGGACCACACAGCAGAGCCGATGCCAGGCGACCACACAGCAGAGCCGATGCCAGGGGACCACACAGCAGAGCTAATGCCAGAGGACCACACAGCAGGGCTGATGCCAGGGGACCACACAGCAGAGCTAATGCCAGAGGACCACACAGCAGGGCTGATGCCAGGGGACCACACAGCAGAGCTAATGCCAGAGGACCACACAGCAGGGCTGATGCCAGGGGACCACACAGCAGAGCCGATGCCAGGGGACCAAACAGCAGAGCTAATGCCAGAGGACCACACAGCAGAGCTAATGCCAGAGGACCACACAGCAGGGCTGATGCCAGGGGACCACACAGCAGAGCCGATGCCAGGAGACCAAACAGCAGAGCTGATGCCAGGGGACCACACAGCAGAGCTGATGCCAGGGGACCACACAGCAGAGCTGATGCCAAGGGACCACACAGCAGAGCCGATGCCAGGGGACCACACCGCAGAGCCGATGCCAGGCGACCACACAGCAGAGCTGATGCCAGGGGACCACACAGCAGAGCTGAGGCCAGGGGACCACACCGCAGAGCTGATGCCAGGCGACCACACAGCAGAGCTGATGCCAGGACACCACACAGCAGAGCTGATGCCAGGCGACCACACAGCAGGGCTGATGCCAGGCAACCACACAGCCGGGCTGATGCCAGGAGAGCACACAGCAGAGCTGATGCCAGGCGACCACACAGCAGGGCTGATGCCAGGAGAGCGCACAGCAGAGCTGAGGCCAGGCGACCACACAGCAGAGCTGATGCCAGGCGACCACACAGCAGAGCCGATGCCAGGAGACCAAACAGCAGAGCTGATGCCAGGGGACCACACAGCAGAGCTGATGCCAAGGGACCACACAGCAGAGCCGATGCCAGGGGACCACACCGCAGAGCTGATGCCAGGCGACCACACAGCAGAGCTGATGCCAGGGGACCACACAGCAGAGCTGAGGCCAGGGGACCACACCGCAGAGCTGATGCCAGGCGACCACACAGCAGAGCTGATGCCAGGGCACCACACAGCAGAGCTGATGCCAGGCGACCACACAGCAGGGCTGATGCCAGGCAACCACACAGCCGGGCTGATGCCAGGAGAGCACACAGCAGAGCTGATGCCAGGCGACCACACAGCAGGGCTGATGTGCAACTTGAACAGCCGAGCTGAGTAGTAGGAAGGCTAACATTTAAGCAATGGGATTGGTTCAAGTATCAGGGTCACCATCTAGGACTTGGTAGAAGAAACCTTCCCCCCCGGTGGTCCTGCCCATCCTGGTCACATAGATTTGGCTCCAGTCTGACGCTATAGTTCTCTTATCCGAGGTTGACGTTTTTGCTTATTCAGCCGCCATTTGAACTCCACATTAAACATTTACATCTCCATTCAGTGCTTGGGCCTGGTAATCCATAACCTCACATTTCCGAGGAAACCATTAGAGGTAGCGAGAGATTTCCAAAACTTCTTGGCCGTATATAAAGTCTTCAGCGTCCTCCCCCGGAGTTTTATAAAGTTATGTTATTTGGTTTTGGCTTCTTTTAGATATTGTAAGACGAATAATCTCCTTAAGTGGCAATTATTCACGGCGGAGCGTCTCGCTGACCGCTCAGGCGTAAGTGATACGAAGCATTGTTCGCCTATGAAGACGTCTTCTGCCTGATTCCTGTGATCTATTCACACCCTAATGCTTTTTTGGGGGGAGTTATTAGTTTCTGAGTAACGTCAAATATATTAAAAAAAATCCGCAGCCGTGGAAAAGATTATTGTTACTGATGAACAGTGAGGATGTTTAAAGGGGTAATCCGCAGACCGCCATCCCCTCCTATACCGGGGATCGGTGAGTGGGGCTACCAATGGGGACACTATAGGCTGATAGCTCCGGGTCCGGGATGTATTATAGTATAGTAAGGTCTGATGGTACGGCATCCTCCGGACTACACAGTGCCAGATTATTGGACATTCAAGACCACCAGATGTTTCATTTTTATATTATCTATCTACATTGGCAAAGATAAAGGCACCAAAGGGCACTGCTATTAGGGGGTACAGGAAAGGGCACTGCTACTAGGGGGTACAGGTAAGGGCACCGCTATTAGGGAGTACAGGAAAGAGCACCGCTATTTGGGGGTACAGGAAAGGGCACCGCTATTAGGGGGTACAGGAAAGGGCACCGCTATTAGGGGGTACAGGAAAGGGCACCGCTATTAGGGGGTACAGGAAAGGGCACCGCTATTAGGGGGTATAGGAAAGGGCACCGCTATTAGGGGGTACAGGAAAGGGCACCGCTATTAGGGGGTACAGGAAAGGGCACCGCTATTAGGGGGTATAGGAAAGGGCACTGCTACTAGGGGGTACAGGAAAGGGCACCGCTATTATGGGGTACAGGTAAGGGCACTGCTATTAGGGGGTACAGGAAAGGGCACCGCTATTAGGGGGTACAGGAAAGGACACTGCTATTAGGGGGTACAGGAAAGGGCACTGCTATTAGGGAGTACAGGAAAGGGCACCGCTATTAGGGGGTACAGGAAAGGGCACCGCTATTAGGGGGTACAGGTAAGGGCACCGCTATTAGGGGGTACAGGAAAGGGCACCGCTATTAGGGGGTACAGGAAAGGACACTGCTATTAGGGGGTACAGGAAAGGGCACCGCTATTAGGGGGTATAGGAAAGGGCACTGCTATTAGGGGGTACAGGAAAGGGCACCGCTATTAGGGGGTACAGGTAAGGGCACTGCTACTAGGGGGTACAGGAAAGGACACTGCTATTAGGGGGTACAGGAAAGGGCATTGCTACTAGGGGGGGCACATACTGTATATATAAGGCAGATCAGGGTATACACATACTGTATATATAAGACTGATCGGGGTATACACATACTGTATATATAAGACTGATCGGGGTATACACATACTGTATATATAAGACTGATCGGGGTATACACATACTGTATATATAAGGCAGATTGGGGTATACACATACTGTATATATAAGGCAGGTTGGGGTATACACATACTGTATATATAAGGCAGGTTGGGGTATACACATACTGTATATATAAGACTGATCGGGGTATACACATACTGTATATATAAGGCAGATCAGGGTATACACATACTGTATATATAAGGCAGATCGGGGTATACACATACTGTATATATAATGCAGATCGGGGTATACACATACTGTATATATAAGACTGATCGGGGTATACACATACTGTATATATAAGGCAGATTGGGGTATACACATACTGTATATATAAGACTGATCGGGGTATACACATACTGTATATATAAGGCAGATCAGGGTATACACATACTGTATATATAAGACTGATCGGGGTATACACATACTGTATATATAAGACTGATCGGGGTATACACATACTGTATATATAAGACTGATCAGGGTATACACATACTGTATATATAAGACTGATCGGGGTATACACATACTGTATATATAAGGCAGATTGGGATATACACATAATGTATATATAAGACTGATCGGGGTATACACATACTGTATATATAAGGCAGATTGGGGTATACACATACTGTATATATAAGGCAGATTGGGGTATACACACACTGTATATATAAGACTGATCGGGGTATACACATACTGTATATATAAGGCAGGTTGGGGTATACACATACTGTATATATAAGGCAGGTTGGGGTATACACATACTGTATATATAAGACTGATCGGGGTATACACATACTGTATATATAAGGCAGATCAGGGTATACACATACTGTATATATAAGGCAGATCGGGGTATACACATACTGTATATATAAGACTGATCGGGGTATACACATACTGTATATATAAGACTGATCAGGGTATACACATACTGTATATATAAGACTGATCGGGGTATACACATACTGTATATATAAGGCAGGTTGGGGTATACACATACTGTATATATAAGGCAGATTGGGGTATACACATACTGTATATATAAGACTGATCGGGGTATACACATACTGTATATATAAGACTGATCGGGGTATACACATACTGTATATATAAGGCAGATTGGGGTATACACATACTGTATATATAAGACTGATCGGGGTATACACATACTGTATATATAAGGCAGATTGGGGTATACACATACTGTATATATAAGGCAGATTGGGGTATACACATACTGTATATATAAGGCAGATCAGGGTATACACATACTGTATATATAAGGCAGATTGGGGTATACACATACTGTATATATAAGACTGATCAGGGTATACACATACTGTATATATAAGGCAGATCGGGGTATACACATACTGTATATATAAGACTGATCGGGGTATACACATACTGTATATATAAGACTGATCGGGGTATACACATACTGTATATATAAGGCAGATCAGGGTATACACATACTGTATATATAAGGCAGGTCGGGGTATACACATACTGTATATATAAGGCAGATCGGGGTATACACATACTGTATATATAAGGCAGATCGGGGTATACACATACTGTATATATAAGGCAGATTGGGGTATACACATACTGTATATATAAGGCAGATCAGGGTATACACATACTGTATATATAAGGCAGATTGGGGTATACACATACTGTATATATAAGACTGATCAGGGTATACACATACTGTATATATAAGGCAGATCGGGGTATACACATACTGTATATATAAGACTGATCGGGGTATACACATACTGTATATATAAGGCAGATCGGGGTATACACATACTGTATATATAAGACTGATCGGGGTATACACATACTGTATATATAAGACTGATCGGGGTATACACATAGGGGGAGATTTATCAGACATGGTGTAAAGTGAGACTGGCTCAGTCGCCCCCGGCAACCAATCAGATTCCACTTTTCATTCCTCACAGACTCTTTGGAAAATGAGAGGTGGAATCTGATTGGTTGCCGGGGGCGACTGAGCCAGTCTCACTTTACACCGTGTGATAAATCTCCCCCATATACTGTATATATGACCTGTGTATACCGGCAGCCAGTTACATATACATATACATAACGGAGTGCAGGAATATTGCGCTGTTTACTGTTACGTTGCGGACTCTGCAGCCCCCGAGCTCCATATTAGCAGAACGATGCCAGAATTATACTGTACATTTGGCGCCTCCATAGATTCCTATAGACTGTAGCGCTGCAGTCATCTCCACGTGTAGCAGAGCTGAGTTTGCATTGAGCGTTGTGTCTTTTGTGCAGCATGTTGCCCCCTTAGCGCAGCGCCGGTACATCTGCGTCTCTCTCTATAGATGTACAGTAGAGGAGGGCGACCTCTCTGCAGTCCCAGCCGCCCCGTTATTACGTGTCCGATGGCGCGCAGATTTCCCTCTCATTGAGCGCCTGTAATCCGTTCTCAGCATTAATTAACAACGTGCGTGGAGCAGTGATGGCAGAGACGTCGCTCGGCTGAGCCTCCAGATTACTTTCCAGAAGCGTGGGAATCCTGGCCGCCCTCACCTGATCGCATGGCAATCGCTCGCTACGAATTATTTACTAATTAATCCTCCAGTGTTTAACAAGTCAGCGTTTACTGTGCGTCCTGGCCCCGGGCCAATCCTCCCGCCAGCCCCCACCCCGCATCCTCAGCGCATTATGGAAGAAACACGCTTTATTCCCAGGTGGCCACACTAACGTCTTGCCGTCCGTGTTTTCATTTGTTTTTGGAAGATACTTATACTGTAATTGTGCGCATCCGTTTTTCCATTGACTTTCATTATTGATCAGAACGGATTGTCACAATTGCTTCAGTTTTCACAACTGTTTGTGCAAAAACAAATGAAACATTGGACTGCAAAACGTAGTGTGAACCCGGCCTTAGTGTCTGGACATTTTTACCAGCTGCCCCCCTGAATTTGGCAACGCCTCAAGGTCGCCCCTTACTGCATCTACTGCCATGTTATTTTGTGTTTGCCGACACGTGGTCCCCCGTATGTTTAGGAGGCGCAGAGATCACAGCTGCATCGTGGTTGCTGCAGAAAATCAAAACCAACTGGACTTCTGTTTACAAGCGACGCTTTGTCTGGAGATTGGCCAGCATTGACCTCTGTGTGTAACGCTGGGGGCTGCCTGCACCCATGCTCATAGATAGCTGAACCCCAACTCTAAGGGTCCCTTCACACTATGGGATTTGCCTGGAATCCTGAGCAAATTCTGTGGTGTGAACAACAGAGGAATCGCCCTGGTGTCTGTAATAAGATGCTGAGTCCCTGTAGCCTACAGCTCCGCGTACATGGTAGACTGCTCGCATGGTCCAGTAGAGATGGGGGAACTTCCAAAAAGGTCGGGTTCACACAAACCCAAATGATTGGCATTTGAATCCCGTTGCCTGGAAACCATGGATACAGCCTATGGCCTCGGGCTGCATCCACCTTCTCCAAGCAGCAGGATTCAAATGCCAGTCATTCGAGTTTGTGTGAACACGATCTTTCGTCAGGATCCATCATCTCTCCAGTTATCGCTCCTGCTACCTCTCATGTACGCTCAGCTTAGCCAAAATTCCTCTGTCCTCCCAGACTCCTTTGGCAGCAGCTTATTTCCTCAAGAACAAAGGGGCCCAGGTCCTTTTTACTGCACCATCATCTATCTGGCGATTCGGGAGGCCTCCATCCTGGATCCAATATAACAGAGCAACAAAATTTCCTTCAAACCCCGACAGGTTTCTACACTTGATACAATTATGAAAACTTTTGACGTGGTCACTGGGTACCACAATGTGATATTTTTCTCTGTTTCTCAGATTTGATGTAAGTGGATTATTTATTACCCATTATAGAGGCTCAGCGCTTAGCCTTAAACCATCGGGTTTGTTCCCAGCCCTGATGTGCTCACAGGACATCGGGTGTTCACGATTTTCATACATATTCCATCTTTGCTCTGGTTTTGATTTGGAGGGCAGAGGAGACTGAAGGCCGATGGGGTCCGGAGAGGGCTGGGCGCGCGGCAGGTGTGCCGGGATCCACCGACATTGAGAATGCGGCTGGCGGTGTACCAGTGTAGCAGGCCAGTTTAACCCCCGTCCAGATTATACCCGGGTATAAAATGGCCTAGGCCAAACTATACCCCCCCAGGCCAGAATATACCCCGGGGTATAAAATGGCCTAGGCCAGAGTATACCCCGGGGTATAAAATAGCCTTGGCCAGAGTATACCCCGGGGTATAAAATAGCCTAGGCCAGAGTATACCCCGGGGTATAAAATAGCCTAGGCCAAACTCAACCCGGTGTGTAAAATAGCCTAGACCAAACTATACCCTGGGGTGTAACATAGCCTAGACCAGAGTATACCCATCCAGGTCAGAATATATCCATCTAATGTCGAACCAGGCCACAGTATACCTCGGGGGATAAACTCTATACCTGGGGGTATAAACAGCCTAGGCCAGGCTATATCTCTCCGGGCCATAATGTTATTACTTCACTGGTTTTCTCACCCCTGGCCCAGACCACAGTATACACCAGGGGATATATTTTCATACCTAGGGGTGTAATATAGCCTAGGCCATACTATAAACCTGGGGGCAGTCTAGCCCAGGCCACAGTATACCCCTACAAGTTATCATGTCACTGGTTTTCTCACCCCTGGCCCAGACCACAGTATACCCCGGGGGATAAATTTTCATACCCAGGGGTGTAATATAGCCTAGGCTATGCTATAAACCTGGGGACAGTCTAACCCAGGCCACAAAATACCCCTCCAAGTTATCATGTCTGTTTTTCTCAGTTCTGACCGAGGCTACAGTATACAGGAGGGGATATATTCTATACCAGGGGGTGTAACATAGCCCAGGCCACAGTATACAGGAGGGATATATTCTATACCAGGGGGTGTAACATAGCCCAGGCCACAGTATACAGGAGGGGTATATACTATACCAGGGGGTGTAACATAGCCCAGGCCACAGTATACAGGAGGGGATATATACTATACCGGGGGGTGTAACATAGCCCAGGCCACAGTATACAGGAGGGGATATATACTATACCGGGGGGTGTAACATAGCCCAGGCCACAGTATACAGGAGGGGATATATTCTATACCAGGGGGTGTAACATAGCCCAGGCCACAGTATACAGGAGGGGATATATTCTATACCAGGGGGTGTAACATAGCCCAGGCCACAGTATACAGGAGGGATATATTCTATACCAGGGGGTGTAACATAGCCCAGGCCACAGTATACAGGAGGGGATATATTCTATACCAGGGGATGTAACATAGCCCAGGCCACAGTATACAGGAGGGGATATATTCTATACCGGGGGGATGTAACATAGCCCAGGCCACAGTATACAGGAGGGGATATATTCTATACAGGGGGTGTAACATAGCCCAGGCCACAGTATACAGGAGGGATATATTCTATACCAGGGGGTGTAACATAGCCCAGGCCACAGTATACAGGAGGGGATATATTCTATACCGGGGGGTGTAACATAGCCCAGGCCACAGTATACAGGAGGGGATATATTCTATACCGGGGGTGTAACATAGCCCAGGCCACAGTATACAGGAGGGGATATATTCTATACCGGGGGGATGTAACATAGCCCAGGCCACAGTATACAGGAGGGGATATATTCTATACCGGGGGGTCTAACATAGCCCAGGCCACAGTATACAGGAGGGGATATATTCTATACCAGGGGATGTAACATAACCCAGGCCACAGTATACAGGAGGGGATATATTCTATAACAGGGGGTATAACATAGCCCAGGCCACAGTATACAGGAGGGATATATACTATACCAGGGGATGTAACATAGCCCAGGCCACAATATACAGGAGGGATATATTCTATACCGGGGGTGTAACATAGCCCAGGCCACAGTATACAGGAAGGATATATTCTATAACAGGGGGTATAACATAGCCCAGGCCACAGTATACAGGAGGGGATATATTCTATAACAGGGGGTATAACATAGCCCAGGCCACAGTATACAGGAGGGATATATACTATACCAGGGGATGTAACATAGCCCAGGCCACAGTATACAGGAGGGATATATTCTATACCGGGGGTGTAACATAGCCCAGGCCACAGTATACAGGAGGGGATATATACTATACCAGGGGATGTAACATAGCCCAGGCCACAGTATACAGGAAGGATATATACTATACCAGGGGGTGTAACATAGCCCAGGCCACAGTATACAGGAGGGGATATATACTATACCAGGGGATGTAACATAGCCCAGGCCACAGTATACAGGAAGGATATATACTATACCGGGGGGATGTAACATAGCCCAGGCCACAGTATACAGGAGGGGATATATACTATACCAGGGGATGTAACATAGCCCAGGCCACAGTATACAGGAAGGATATATACTATACCAGGGGGTGTAACATAGCCCAGGCCACAGTATACAGGAGGGGATATATACTATACCAGGGGATGTAACATAGCCCAGGCCACAGTATACAGGAAGGATATATACTATACCAGGGGGTGTAACATAGCCCAGGCCAGAATATATCCCTCCAGGTCATAATGTTATCACTTTACTGTTTTTTTTTTTCACTTTATCTCTAATTTGTTGAAAAGTGCGCAGATTTTTTTTAAATCATACTCGGACATACAGCTGCTTCCTCTTGTTAAGTTTTTTATGGGCTGTTCAAAATTTTACGGTTGTTGCGCAAAAATCATTAGACGCAAGTGCCTTGATACATCTTGCAAAAATTATTGCACATTTTTTGCATTTTTGGAGTCCATTTTTTTTCCTCCTTTTTTGCAACAAAAAAAAATGGATTGAAAAACGGATCAAAAATGCATTTTTTTTAGTGTACACAAAAATGCGGTCAACCACAGTATTTGTATACGCTAAAAAAAGGATGCATTTTTATCCATTTTTTTATTATGGAATGGAAAAACTAATGAAGAAAAAGACTGATAAAAATGGAGGCACACGAACGCTTCCTTTTTTTCTCATCCATTTTGCAAAAAACTAATGGGGGAAAAAATGGCTGCAATAACACAGTGTGAACCCAGTCTAAAACAGTTTGGCTACAAAGCTACGTTAGGGTAGGATTTTGCGCAAAAAAATTAAAATTTACACTAGTTAATAGAACAACCCCCCTCCCCCTTGCATACATTGAAAAAAGGTGCAGGCATTGAAAACTGATGTAAAATAGCGCAAAACCCTTAATAAGTCTTGGACAGGTATTTATGAAGTCACAAAATCTCCTTATTAGCCAAAAAAAAACCCATAATGATAAATGTCGCTAAGGCTCCATCCACACTAAGCAAGAATGTCGGAATACCGCGGCGCAGCGCTCCGCTGCGGAATCCCGCCGTGCTCAGTGTGCTGCTTTGAGTGAAGGAGATGGCGCTCGCTCCTCCACTGCCACCGCTCTCTGCTCAAAGAACTAACATGTCAGGACAATGACAGGAGGAAGAGGACGCCTTCAATCCTTCACTCACAGTGAGACACTAAGCACGGCGGGATTCTGCGGCGGAGCGCTCCACCGCAGAATTCCGACATTCTTGCTCAGTGTGAACAGGGCCTATGGGGGAGGCAACCAATCAGATTCCACCTTTTATTCCTCACAGACTCTTTGGAAAATGAAAGGTGAATTGGTTGCTAGGGGCAACTGAGCCAGTGTCACTTACCACCATGGGGGAGATTTACCAAACATGGTGTAAAGTGAAACTGGCTCAGTCGCCCCCGGCAACCAATCAAATTCCATCTTTCATTTTCCAAAGAGTCTGTGAGGAATAAAAAATGGAATCTGATTGGTTGCCGGGGGCGACTGAGCCAGTGTCACTGTCCACCATGTGTGATAAATCTCCCCCCATGTGTGATAAATCTTCTCCAATGTGTTTAGATTTTTAAGATTTCCATCAGTAGCTTCTCACTTAACTCAGCAGACAAAGCCGAATCCCCAATAAAATGTAAAAAAAATTAAGTATTTCTTGTGTCTATCACTCACTGCTACTGATTTCTTGGGGGTATAAAATGGCCTGAGGGGGTATGAATTGGCCTAGGCCGAAATATACCCCGGGGTATAAACTAGCCTAGGCCATTTTAACCCCGGGTATAGTCTGGGCTGAGGGTATACTCTGGCCTGTTACACTGGGTCCTCACAACCTGGTGACAGGAGGTCATAGCCGGCCGCTGCTTTTCATGTTCTCTGTTTGATGCTAAAATAAGAAAGAACCGATATGGAGCAGTCAGAATCTCTGTGTGAGGGATTGACGTCTCTTAGAGGACGGGATACGACTGGCGTTCGGACAATAAATTATCAAATCTATCATAAGAAATCTCTACTAACACATATATCCCCATCAGGACTTCTCCTTGTATCCCCTGGGTAACCATGTCTTGTGCCCCGATGTGTGGTCTTCATGATATCATGTGACCATAACCCCCCTCTTGTCCCGGCCTATAAATTTTTGGATTTGTGCTATTGAAAGGAATTGAATGGAATTGATTGTACAGAGGAGCTACATACAGAGATCATTTTCTGCGCAGAGAGCTCCTCAGGGGCGGAGCTAAAGAGATTCATAGCTAGCAGTTAAACCTCAGCCAGGGTGGGAAGGCCTAGGCCTCTCTGCTCTGTCAGAAGACACGTGATAGGTTGGGGCCCAGTTACACATCCTGCATTGGGGCTCAGAACCTCCTGCTTAGTCCTCTGACTCTTCTATTCTCCCCCCCTTCACAAACATAGAATAAGAGGAGAAGCAGCTCCCGGCCCACAAGGAGCTCTCACTAAATATTACTAAAAATTAGGCACATCACAGCCCTTAATTTTTTAATCTATTCCCAGGGGTTTTGCAGGATTAGAAGAACTTCACAGCTTCTTGAAGAAACAGCGCCACACCTGCCCAGTGTTTGTATCTGGTATTACAGCTCAACTCTCCAGCAGATACTGCTAAGCTGCAATACCACACGCAGCCTGTGAACAAGTGTGGTGCTGTTTCACCATGGAAGCAGCCATGTTTTTCTGGACTCCTTTAATATCTTTTCGGACTAGTTGTTCCATTGAAATCCGTGTTTTTCATTTTAAAGGAAAAAAAAGTCATTTTAGGTCGATGAAATGATCCCCAAGCTTAGTGAGGAAAACATATTAAAAAAGCTAATAGGGAAGAAGTGCTTAATCCCGTTGTTTGCGTCTCTGAATTAATTTCCTTTGCTGGATATTGAAATTCCTTCGAATCATCAATTGAACAGGCGACAGGCGCGATGTACGGAGAGAAGCTGCCGGGCGCTCGCTGCCTTCCCGTGAAGCCTCTGTTTTTTTGTTCTGACCTCTCATCAGTTTTACCAATTGATCTCTATGTGACACGTTTCCTTGTATTCACCTTTCCAGATGACACGCATCTCAGCATCGTCAGGGATCGACGCCATCTTATCATTATGCCAAATTCCTTCACAGATTTACCTCAGACTATGGAGAACTGACGGGAGGGCAGGGAGTTCCCAAGGACATAGATGGGTGGGGGGCATTTATGAAGACTGGCGTACTCCTACAACGCTCTTACATTAGGCCCCGGCCCCAACTGTTCCTGATCCCTCCTGAGAAGGCGTAAATCAAGGCAAATCATGATACGCCAGGGAGAAGGGGTGACTCTGCGGCTGCTCTGCAGTGTACGCCGGGGAGAAGGGGTGAATCTGCGGCTGCTCTGCGGTGTAGGCCGGGGAGAAGGGGTGAATCTGCGGCTGCTCTGCGGTGTACGCTGGGGAGAAGGGGTGAATCTGCGGCTGCTCTGCGGTGTACGCCGGGGAGAAGGGGTGACTCTGCGGCTGCTCTGCAGTGTACGCCGGGGAGAAGGGGTGAATCTGCGGCTGCTCTGCAGTGTACGCCGGGAAAAGGGGTGACTCTGCGGCTGCTCTGCAGTGTACGCGGGGGAGAAGGGGTGACTCTGCGGCTGCTCTGCAGTGTACGCGGGGGAAAAGGGGTGACTCTGCGGCTGCTCTGCGGTGTACGCCGGGGAGAAGGAGTTAATCTGCGGCTGCTCTGTGGTATACGCCGGGGAGAAGGGGTTAATCTGCGGCTGCTCTGTGGTGTACGCCGGGGAGAAGGGGTTAATCTGCGGCTCCTCCCTGGTGTACAACAGTGGTGCAGCATTAATAAATGTCCCCCATAGAGTATAAGTATTTTCCTGAAGGAAATGTTGAGCTTTGCAAGAACCGAATCCTAACACCCGGTGCGACGTGTGGCAACAACTAAACCTCTAATATTAACAGTTTCCTGAAGTTATTATAATTAATATTGGCGTCAGTCACTATTTATGGTCGGGGATTAGAGGACCGTCTCCTTTCCGTCTCCTTATCCCGATTATATGGTCTCCATCCACAATGTTACTTATAAAAGTGACACAAGAAGAAACGGCTCCTTAACTTCATTCTTTCTCTTGCTAGATTGGGGCCATGTGCCGGTCATCTCAGGGTCCGCAGCCCTGGGGGGTCCTTTCAGTCCTTCACTTCCCCATTACCCTCCCACTTCTGTAGTACGAGCTCCATAGCGGGGGGGGGGGGGGGGGGTCTCCTTATATCAATGAGCATTACCTGTGTGATGAGTGGCCTGGGCCGGATTCCTCTGGATCCATAGAAAGATTCTTATGATACGGCTGCCAGCGAATACTAGGAGCCCAGAGGGGGCAGAGGAGTCGTGAAGAGGAGGACAGAGGGCTCTGGAGGAGGGCACAGAAGAGTCTGGAAGAAGAGGAGAGAGGGGTCTGGAGGAGGGCACAGAAGAGTCTGGAAGAAGAGGAGAGAGGGGTCTGGAGGAGGGCACAGAAGAGTCTGGAAGAAGAGGAGAGAGGGGTCTGGAGGAGGGCACAGAAGAGTCTGGAAGAAGAGGAGAGAGGGGTCTGGAGGAGGGGACAGAGGGGTCTGGAGGAGAAGGATAGAGTGGTCTGGAGGAGGGGACAGGGGAGTGTGGAGGAGGGGGAGGACATTGGAATCTGGATCATGGACAGTCCATTTGGCCGGCAGTTATGTGCACAGTTTGGCGGCCATCACGCATCCCCTGGTATAGCAGTATATTACGGAACGGATAGCTGGAAATAATGGTGAGTGTATGGAGAGTGACTTGCAGGCCTTGGCCGTGTTCAGGCTGCCCCTCCTCTGACCGTCATCCTCCTCCCCCCCTCTGACCGCCATCCCCCCCCTCTGACCGCCGTCCTCCCCCCCCCCCCCGACCTCTATCCTGCTCCCCCCCTGACCACCATCCTCCTCTCCCCCTCTGACCGCCATCCTCCTCTCCCCCTCTGACCGCCATCCTCCTCTCCCCCTCTGACTGCCATCCTCCCCTCCTCTGACCGCCATCCCCCCCCAGACCGCCATCCTCCCCTCCTCTGACCGCCATCCCCCCCCAGACCGCCATCCTCCCCCCCTCTGACCGCCATCCCCCCCAGACCGCCATCCTCCCCCCTCTGACCACCATCCTCCACCCCCTCTGACCGCCATCCCCCCCCAGACCGCCATCCTCCCCCCCTTACCTCCATCCTCCCCCCCCTTACCACCATCCCCCCCCCCAGACCGCTATCCTCCCCCCCTCTGACCACCATCCTCCCCCCCGCTGACCGCCATCCTCCCCCCTCTGACCACCATCCTCCCCCCCTCTGACCGCCATCCCCCCCAGACCGCCATCCTCCCCTACCTTACCTCCATCCTCCCCCCCAGACCTCCATCCTCCCCCCCTTACCTCCATCCTCCCCCCCAGACCGCCATCCTCCCCCCCCTTACCTCCATCCTCCCCCCCTCCAGACCGCCATCCTCCCCCCCAGACCTCCATCCTCCCCCCCTCTGACCACCATCCTCCCCCCCTCTGACCTCCATCCTCCCCCCCTCTGACCACCATCCTCCCCCCCCTCTGACCTCCATCCTCCCCCCCTCTGACCTCCATCCCCCCCCCCAGACCGCCATCCTCCCCCCCTCTGACCTCCATCCCCCCCCCAGACCGCCATCCTTCCCCCCCCCCCCCCCCCCCCCAGACCGCCATCCCTCTCCCCCATTACAGCAGGGGATGTGCAGTCACTCGGTGAGGTAAGAATACATTGTGTTCGCACCTCTCGCACAGTCTCACTGCTGATATTGTTATCCTAAATGGATTCTGTGTAAAATCTCACACATCAGCCGTAGCCGCAAACCATGAAGCTGTTTAACATGCTACTGTTTATAGAAATGGTGCTAAAATATGGATCTGCTGTCAGCCTAGCCGGGATCTCACTCACCACAGGCCGTGGACAGCTTCTCATCATGTTTTGGCCGTAAACAATTTGTTCTTGTAGATTTGTGGCTTTGGGTGGAGGAAAAAGTCACCGCTCTACTCTCACATTCCCCCCTGGTATATACATATCTCTATATATATATCCCCTCCATGTATATACATATCTCTATCCCCCCCCCAGTATATACATATCTCTCTATATATCTCCCCTCCATGTATATACATATCTCTATATATCACCTCCCTGTATATACATATCTCTCTATATATCTCCCCTTCCTGTATATACATATCTCTATATACCACCTCCCTGTATATACATATCTCTATATATCCCCCGTATATACATATATCTCTATATATCTCCCCTCCCTGTATATACATATCTCTATATATCCCCCCTCCCTGTATATACATATCTCCATATATCCATCCCCTCCATGTATATACATATCTCTGTATAACCCCCCCCCCTGTATATACATATCTCTCTATATATCTCCCCTCCCTGTATATACATATCTCTCTATATATCTCCCCTCCCTGTATATACATATCTCTCTATATATCTCCTCTCCTTGTATATATACATATCTCTATATCCATCCCCTCCATGTATATACATATCTCTATATATCCCCCGTATATACATATATCTCTATATATCCCTTTTCCCTGTATATACATATCTCTCTATATATCCCCCTCCCTGTATATACATATCTCTCTATATATCTCCCCTCCCTGTATATACATATCTCTATATATCCCCCCTCCCTGTATATACATATCTCCATATATCCATCCCCTCCATGTATATACATATCTCTGTATAACCCCCCCCCTGTATATACATATCTCTGTATAACCCCCCCCCCCCTTGTATATACATATCTCTCTATATATCTCCCCTCCCTGTATATACATATCTCTCTATATATCTCCTCTCCCTGTATATATACATATCTCTATATCCATCCCCTCCATGTATATACATATCTCTATATATCCCCCGTATATACATATATCTCTATATATCCCTTTTCCCTGTATATACATATCTCTCTATATATCCCCCTCCCTGTATATACATATCTCTCTATATATCCCCCTCCCTGTATATATACATATCTCTATATATCCATCCCCTCCCTGTATATACATATCTCTTTATATCCCCCTCCCTGTATACTGTATATATCTCTCTATAGCTGAACCCTTGTAGGAGGAGAGGGGCGGCTCCTCTGATAGGACGTACAGGTCTTCTTATCTCGTCCGTTCTTTGTATCTGCTGCCGCATGCCTTCCCTCTCACCCCCATAGATTTGCGGCCGTTCGGGCAGCTCTTCCTCTATGTTTTGCTATACTCAGGTGTCGTTACGCCATAATAACCAGGAGGCGACTTTGCCGCCGGCCGCCTATGGGGATATATATGGCAGATAATCATTTCTGAAAGCTGTAAGTGATGTTTTATCATCGGAGTGAATGGAGCGACAATGTAAGGTGCCGCAGAGCGCTGGGAGAGGGGGCCATTACTGGGGCCACTGTATATATAAGCAGGGTTATGTATACAAATCAATGGCCATAATATCCCCCGTTATGTCACCGGGAGAAGCCGTTATCTGAGGATAAAATTGTTCTGCATTGAAATCAATAGACAACAACTTTTACTTGCGCATAACAAGGTCATAGGCGGCCATCCATCCCGCGCTCCTCTCCCAGCGACAGAGATTGCAGCAATAGACTGGAGGACATAATACTTGATTGACCACCCATAGCCGGGCGGGAAACCATTGGCCAGATCTCGGGAGATTTTATCCTACGTTATGGATGGTCAGCCATTTCATTATCCTGCATCTAGCGCCGCTCTACAAGGTGGAATCAAATGCAATGTAATAGCTGTCAATGGCGAGCGTGACAAATCACACACAACTTCAGCACGGTTTCCCAAGACCCGGTTCAAGATTTTTAGCGAGAGGAAAAGCAATTTGTTTGACGACCATTTTTTTTTTGTATTGTAGATCGAGATAATTTATTTGGTGGGAAAAGCAAATGTTGTTTCGTGATGGGACATTTAAAGGGATTTTCCACTCTGGTTTCATAAAAAAGTAAGTGGATGTAACGCGTCGTCCTTCTGGGACCCCCAGCGATCGGCAGATGAAGCATTACACAATGTCCGTTCACATCAATGGGCTGTGTGTGTAATGCAGGACAGGACGGGTCCTCCAGAGCCGGGGACTCTCTATCCACTCCAATCTGTTATTTCTATCTGCACAGAGCATTCTTAGGGCCCTATTACACGGGACGATTTTCGTGCAAAAAAATTGTTATATCGTTCGAATTTAAACGATAATCGTTCTGTGTAATTGCAGGCAACGATCAGAAAATTGTTCGTATGTCGTTGATCGTTGATTTAGATCTGAACCTAAAATTATTGTTAATCGCTCGCTAATCCTTGGCTGTAATTCCACATTCGTTCACTCAAGTTCTGCATTAATTGCACATTGTTCATTGTTTTGCTGGGATCAGATGGAGTAAACGATCATAGTAACAATCGCAATAGCAATCATAGTAACATCATATATCATAATATCATAACTAGGACTGTGTAATATGGTGAACAATTTCAAGTTAACCATAAACAATCTCGTTAATTGTTAAAAATCGCTCTGTGTAATAGGACCTTTAGACTAGACACCCCTTCATGTGGTCTTTATCCCGGTCAGGACACCGGCTCGGTATAAGCTCCTTACACGATGTATAGTTGTGTTATTACAATAGTGTGTGTGTAATGTGGGACAGGACGGGTCCTCCAGAGCTGAGGACTCTCTATCCACTCCGATCCATTATTTCTGCCTGCACGGAGGATTCTTAGACTAGACACCCCTTTATGTGGTCTTTATCTTGGTCAGGACACCAGCTCGGTATAAGCTCCTTACACGATGTATGGTTGTGTTATTACAATGGTCTGTGTGTAATGTGGGACAGGACGGGTCCTCCAGAGCTGAGGACTCTCTATCCACTCCGATCTGTTATTTCTGCCTGCACGGAGGATTCTTAGACTAGACACCCCTTCATGTGGTCTTTATCCCGGTCAGGACACCGGCTCGGTATAAGCTCCTTACACGATGTATGGTTGTGTTATTACAATGGTCTGTGTGTAATGTGGGACAGGACGGGTCCTCCAGAGCTGAGGACTCTCTATCCACTCCGATCCGTTATTTCTGCCTGCACGGAGGATTCTTAGACTAGACACCCCTTCATGTGGTCTTTATCTTGGTCAGGACACCAGCTCGGTATAAGCTCCTTACACGATGTATAGTTGTGTTATTACAATAGTGTGTGTGTAATGTGGGACAGGACGGGTCCTCCAGAGCTGAGGACTCTCTATCCACTCCGATCTGTTATTTCTGCCTGCACGGAGGATTCTTAGACTAGACACCCCTTCATGTGGTCTTTATCTTGGTCAGGACACCAGCTCGGTATAAGCTCCTTACACAATGAATGGTTGTGTTATTACAATAGTGTGTGTGGGTGCAGAGAACCTTACGCTGCAACGTCTCCAGATCCTGAGAAGTTTAGGCGTCTGGTCTATTGATCGCGTAGGATTGAGCATTTGTGTGAGACGCATGAATCTGTGATGAGGACAGTCTTCTGTCTCTCCTGCCTCAGTTTACATCACATTAAGTGCGGTTTTCTGGGCCATCCATCCAGCCGTATTACCAAAGGAAATAGACACAAATCTATTGGAATTAGGTCCCGGACAGAGCGGCCATCTATCCCACTTGCTGTAAACCACTAATTAAAGACAATGTGATTTGCAGCTATGAGAAGTCGTACGAGTTCCGGCCGGGTGATGAGTTGTCTGGGCCCTATGAGGACACAGAAAGCATGCTGGGCCGAGGGCCGGGTCACATGACGGGTCATGTGACATAAGTACCGCTCTGTCCTGACTGCTTAGGGATCCCCCATTACTACTGGGTGTGCGCCATAATATGCTGCAGTGTATATGACACCGTAGACTCCCTGACATCATTCCGGGATTATTCTCAGCGCAATTCCTATTTAATAATCCCAGGTTTGTGCAGAATATAGCCTTCACTTTGTCTGAATCCCATACTTCTTATATCTCTCTAGTTCTTTTTCCTAGTTTACGGTTCTTCTTTGTGTCTCTTCTAATGTTTTCGGGAAGTTGCTGCAGTTTTTCTTGTCGTAAGATCCTGTGGTGGAGTTTTCTGCCTTGTTTCTCTGGGTCCTAGCTCCTTCTTGCTGTTAGTCCAGAGTTTGCATAGGGACAATGCAGACACAGTGAGGTTTCTTTGGTGATAGGTTACAGTTCAGGGAAAGATTAGGAACAGTTAACTAAAAGCAGTCTTTGTATGTGTTTCTGTATTTGCCATCTGCTGCTTTTGTATTTGTAGCATCACCCATCCCATCGTCTCCGCTTCCCGTCAGCCATCAGGGAGTTGCTAATCTACAGGTGCCCGGTGTGTCCACCTCTGAGCTGCCACTTGGAAGGTGAATGAGACAAAGTATTTCCATTCTAGTTTTGTCTGTGGAATTAACGTACAAATTAAATTAAAATACTGACAGGACCGGGGAGGTGTGTGTGTGTGTGTCTTGGGTGAGCACACAAACTCCTGGCAGATGTGTACACTTGAGTTGATCTAAATACTCCAATTTTACAAGGAAATAGTAATGTCCATAGACTGGCCAAGCGCCGGTCACTCTTCTCGATGCATGGGTCACTCTTCTTGATGCGTGGGTCACTCTTTCCAATGTGCGGGTCACTTTTCCCAATGTGTAGGTCACTTTTCCCAATGAGCAGGTTACTCTTCCCGATGAGCAGGTCACTCTTTCCAATGTGCGGGTCACTCTTCCCAATGAGCAGGTCACTCTTCTCGATGCGTGGGTCACTCTTCCCAATGTGCGGTTCACTCTTCTTGATGAACAGGTCACTCTTTCCAATGTGCGGGGCACTCTTCTCGATGCATGGGTCACTCTTTCCAATGTGTGGGTCACTCTTTCCAATGTGCGGGTCACTCTTCTCGATGCGTGGGTCACTCTTTCCAATGTGTGGGTCACTCTTTCCAATGTGCGGGTCACTCTTCTCGATGCGTGGGTCACTCTTCCCAATGTGCGGTTCACTCTTCTTGATGAACAGGTCACTCTTTCCAATGTGCGGGGCACTCTTCTCGATGCGTGGGTCACTCTTTCCAATGTGTGGGTCACTCTTTCCAATGTGCGGGGCACTCTTCTCGATGCATGGGTCACTCTTTCCAATGTGTGGGTCACTCTTTCCAATGTGCGGGTCACTCTTCTCGATGTGTTGGTCACTGTTCCCAATGTGCGGGTCACTCTTCCTGATGAGCAGGTCACTCTTTTCAATGTGTAGGTCACCTTCCTGATGAGCAGGTCACTCTTCCCAATGTGTAGGTCACTCTTCCCGATGTGTGGGTCACTTCCCAATGTGCGGGTCACTCTTCTCGATGCGTGGGTCACTTTTTCCAATGTGTGGGTCACTCTTTCTAATATGCGGGTCACTCTTCTCGATGTGTTGGTCACTCTTCCCAATGTGCGGGTCACTCTTCCTGATGAGCAGGTCACTCTTCCCAATGTGTAGGTCACTCTTCCCGATGAGCAAGTCAGTCTTCCCAATGTGCAGGTGACTCTTCTCGATGAACAGGTCACTCTTTCCAATGTGCGGGTCACTCTTCTCGATGCGTGGGTCTCTCTTCCCAATGTGCGGGTCACTCTTCTCGATGAACAGGTCACTCTTTCCAATGTGCGGGGCACTCTTCTCGATGCGTGGGTCACTCTTTCCAATGTGTGGGTCACTCTTTCCAATGTGTGGGACACTCTTTCCAATGTGCGGGTCACTCTTCTCGATGTGTTGGTCACTCTTCCCAATGTGCAGGTCACTCTTCCTGCTGAGCAGGTCACTCTTCCCAATGTGCAGGTCACTCTTCCCGATGAGCAAGTCACTCTTCCCGATGTGCGGGTGACTCTTCTTGATGCGTGGGTCACTCTTTGTGCAGTTCTATAGTTCTTCTGAACTGTCAGTCCTTAGGATACAATTGATGAACCATATAGTTGTTGTTGGAGATGAGCAAACTTGTCGTAAGTTTGGTTCGGCAGGTTTGCTGAACTTTAATGTAACGTTCAGGATTGTGCTAAACCGAACTTTAACGAGCCGCTCATTATACTTGCATGTCCGTGCTCCCCCAGGGTCCCTCTTCTTCGGTCTGGTCCGGTCTCATCGTCTTCTCCGGTAAAGGCCCACTCAGCCAATCACAGGCTGACAGGGATTGGACAGCACTGTGGCCTGTGATTGGCTGAGCAGGCCCTTCCGGAGAAAATTACAGGACGGGACCAGACCGAAGAAGAGAGAACCCGGGGGAGCACGGAGAGGTGAGAATACACTTTGTTTGTTTTTTAGGTGTGTGGGTACTCTTCTTGAACCTGTCCAAAGTTTGCAGAGAGTTTGATTTGGTAACAAACTAAACTTTTTGCTTGTTTGGAATGAATCTGGCTTCGGGTGGCTTGGTTCGCTCGTCTCCAGTTGTGTTGAGTCCTCACAACAAGAAGTGATAGTGAGAAAGTATGGCGGGGTTGATCTCTATATTATGGGTTGCTGTGTCCCTTTATAAATTGCAGTCCTAAAATCATAATATAAGTATTGACTGCACTACGGGACGTGATCCTAGGCCAAGATGGTGGAGGAGGTTGTGGATGACGTGGTCCCCAAAGAGAACCTTCTCCTTACTTCATCGCTCGCTCTTTTAATTCGCCGTCCGCTGACGAGTCATTAAGTGATGGAGATCACTGGAAACTTCCGCAAAGCGGCTCATTGATCGGGCAGCACAGGAAGCGGCGGCTTCGGCCTCACCTGGTGCTGATTTGTAGCATGCATTAACTAGCAATAGCCGATTATTGACTATTCAATCTGGCTTTGCACGCATTAGGAATCCATAAGGCGTCCCAGCCGCGCCAGTAATAGGAGTCATGTCAAGAGATTCTAATGGGGTGTATCAGCTCCATGCTACTCTGCAGTAAGTGTTGCTCAGCTTTGCCATCTGTATTCATTCTGTCTTCAGTTTTTTCCAGCAACTAATTCATCTGTTATACAGCGGGGAAGGGAAGCCGACGTCTTTCTCACTTTCTCATTTTTCTCTCTTCTGTGTTGTGTGTGCTTGTGTGCATGTGTGTGCGCGTGTGCGTGCGTGTGTGTGTGTGTGCGCGCACCAACAAAACACAACAATCACTGAACTCAGGGAGAACAGTGAAAAAATCCAATGGAGTACTGATTTATGGGTCTCCACTGATTGCCGCCTACAAAATTTGAATATGCAAAGAAGGGGTCCGTGGAGCCTCAATTACGAGTCTGAAAACACGGGAATAGCCAGATCTCCCTCTCTCCAGAGAAGGAAGCCCATTGCAAGGGGCGCCTCCTAGTGGGGAGAGCACCAAACCACCCTGATACGTAGTCCCTCAGGTCCTCACTCAGTTTTGAGCTTTGGGACCTAAATAGGGAAACACCAGGGGACAATCAGTGGAGACTCGTAAATGAGGACTCCATTGGATTTTTTTGCTGTTCTCTCTGAGTTCAGTGATTGTTGTGTTTTGTTGGTCTATTTATCATTGCCCCAGTAGCCAGAATCCTGCTCCACACTGACGAGGGGCAAAGACCCTGAAACTGCAGTCTGTAAATGGATGCCCGGCCTTGGTAACCCTGGTCTTATGTCGTTATACTCGCCACAGAGTTAGACTTTGACTTACAGGGGCCACCCTGGTGTTTCCCTATTTAGGTCCCAAAGCTCGCAACAGAGTGAGGACCTGAGGGACTACCAGGGGCGTAGCTAATGTCTCCTGGGCCCTGGTGCGAGAGGTGAACTTGGGCCCCCCCCCCCTTTCACGACCAAGTGATGCTACTGGTAGGTGTATGTGTGTGTATGTGTATGTATGTATATATATATATATATATACAGATATTACCAATAACACCAGCATATAGGAAGTGAAAATATTATCACCATATATATTACCGTCATACTGTTACTGTATACTGAGACCAATATTGCCAATAATACAAGTATACAAGGGGCAAATATTAACGCCACACCACAACCATCACCACCATATTGTTACTGACCAACACCAGTATACTGAGACCAATAAAACCGGATAACACGTAACAAATATTACCTAACTATGACTAACACCGCCACATACCGACTAACACCGCCACATACTGACTAACACCACCTCTGCTACTGAATAAGATCCACTGTACACAGATCACTATCACCTCATCCAGTCATATAGAGGTGGAAGCAGCTCCACACAGGTTGTATACACCATATAAATTACAGCGCAGTTATATCAGGTGACTCACAGGGGACGTCTTCTCTGATTGGAGTTCTTCCCTTTTCATCTTCTTCTCCATCCGTCCTGGGCCGTTATGAGAACTTCTCCGAGCCACGAATCCACAGAATCTGCCAGACAGACATATTAGTCTCCTCACACTGACACCATCCTCATCTCTATACACACTGCACATCTGTACTGTCCCCTTTACACCCTCATTTGGTGGGTAGCCCTGACTCTATGTGACCCCCTTATAGTATATATAGATGGCCCCCACTGCATGTTGCACCCCCCTTCCCTTATAGATGGCCCCTCCCCTTATAGATGACCCCCTCTCCCCCCTATTATAGATGCCCCAATCCCCTTATAGATGACCCCCTCTACCCCCATTATAGATGCCCTCTCTCTCCCCCCCATTATAGATGCCCCCCTCCCCTTATAGATGGCCCCCTCTCCCCCCCTTGAAGATGGCCCCCTCTTCTCCCCCCCTTATAGATACCCCCTCCCCTTATAGATGGCCCCCTCTCCCCCCCTTGAAGATGGCCCCCTCTTCTCCCCCCCTTATAGATACCCCCTCCCCTTATAGATGGCCCCCTCCCCCCCCTTGAAGATGGCCCCTCTTCTCCCCCCATTATAGATGCCCCCCCTTCTCTTCCCCCCATTATAGATGCCCCCCCCCTTCTCTTCCCCCCATTATAGATGCCCCCCCTTTCCTCTATGCTAAGCAGTATTTAAAAAAAAAACAAACACACAAACTCACCTGACAACCCGCTCCCCCGGCGATCCTCTTCTTCTTCAGGCGCTGTCCCCGGCTGATGCACGGCTGCCAGGGGTGTCCCGTCCTATCCCCGGCAGCGCGCGCATCAGTGAGCTCCCTGTACGCCGGGGCTGTGACTTCTGACACAGGAAGCGTCTCTGATGTGCACTTCCTGTGCCGGAAGTCAGGGCCCCAGGCAGCTCACTGATGCGCCGCGCTGTCGGGGACACGCCCGGCAGCCGCGCATCAGGCGGGGGCCCGGACGAGCACGCTCTTGTGACCGCAAGCAAATCAATGCTTGCGGTCACAAGAGTAATTTAAGGGGGAAGCAGTGCAGTGGCAAGGGGGGGCCCTCGTGGCGGCGACCGCTGCGACCCTGGTAGCTACGCCACTGGGGACTACGTATCAGGGTGGTTTGGTGCTCTCCCCACTAGGAGGCGCCCCTTGCCAATGGGCTTCCTTCTCTGGAGAGAGGGAGATCTGGCTATTCTCGTGTTTTGAGACTCGTAACTGAGGCTCCACGGACCCCTTCTTTGCATATATATGCAACACTGAACACTATTCAGACGTCTACGGACCAATGCAGTTTTTCTTACATTCTGACGTTCTGACAACGGACTTTCCCTGAGGATTATCTCACAGTGACTTTTCCAGGACAGTCCAGGATACAGATATTCAAGACTGGGCACTTACTGTGTATATGCTATGTATGCTGTTTTCTTTTGCTTTTACTGATGGAGCAGCGACAGGTGGAAGCCAACTCCGCCGTCTGATTTTAAACACCAAACTTTTACACATATGAATGTATAACACACTGAGTGTATTATATGTAATCACATCTCAGAATAATTTATTCAGTATACAGAACCTTATTTATCACTATTTTCTGCACCAGATTTGTATCACTCCTTATCACTTGTAATCACCTGTTAATCCTGATTTGCCACACACTATAAAGGATAGGAGTCACTGTTTGTATTTGCTTGAGAAAGGTCTCGAGATGAGACGGAAACGTTGCACTTGCTTTTTGATGCACCAATAAATACCACAACTTTTTTCACTATACGGATGTGCCGCAAAATTCTTGGATTTATTTAGTTGGAGATTTAATCCAATCTCTGTTGCTAGGTACTCCAGCACTGGAACTGGGAGTGCGCTCTATTGTGGACATTATATATATATATATGTCTGTGTGTGTGTGTATATATATATATATGTGCGTTGCCTTGTAATGTTTTAGTAAAGACATGCGGCTTTAGATAACAATGTCTCCCTGATAGACGCCATTGAAGTGGTCATATATAAAACATAAAATACTGCGAGGGGCGAGTGTTCTGGTATTCGCCGCCTGCTGTGTGCGCAAACACTCTACTTAATCTCGCCCGCTCTCGCCTATGACATGTATGTTTGTAAAAGAAAAGGCGACTTAAAGGAAAACTAAACCCAGAAAAAATAGATAAAAACACAAAACACTTCTCAGACTGCAGAGAAGAGGCGGGAGAAGGCGGCAATTGTCTCTTCTCTCCCTCATGGTTCCTCTTCATGGAGACCAAAGTGACTGCAACCAATCATCTTCTGTCCGTACAGAGACCTCCGCGTGGTCACCGCTCCCAGGGAGGCACACAAGCTTCCTGGTAACAGTTACACTAGGTGGCGCCATCACTTACATAGCCCAGAAATACAACAGGGAACATTCCTCCTAGGCCTCATGCACATGTTCCGTATACACAGACAGTGTATATAGTTCTGTCCTGTATACAGACAGTGTATATAGTTCCTCCATCACTAAGCTCACTCTCCTCCATCACTAAGCTCACCCTCCTTCATCACTAAGCTCACCCTCCTCCATCACTAAGCTCACTCTCCTCCATCACTAAGCTCACCCTCCTCCATCACTAAGCTCACTCTCCTCCATCACTAAGCTCACCCTCCTCCATCACTAAGCTCACCCTCCTCCATCACTAAGCTCACCATCCTCCATCACTAAGCTCACCCTCCTCCATCACTAAGCTCACCCTCCTCCATCACTAAGCTCACCATCTTCCATCACTAAGCTCACCCTCCTCCATCACTAAGCTCACCCTCCTCCATCACTAAGCTCACCCTCCTTCATCACTAAGCTCACCCTCCTTCATCACTAAGCTCACCATCTTCTATCACTAAGCTCACCATCCTCCATTACTAAGCTCACCATCCTCCATCACTAAGCTCACCATCCTCCATCACTAAGCTCACCCTCCTCCATCACTAAGCTCACCCTCCTCCATCACTAAGCTCACTCTCCTCCATCACTAAGCTCACCCTCCTCCATTACAAAGCTCACCCTCCTCCATCACTAAGCTCACCTTCCTCCATCACTAAGCTCACCCTTCTAAATCACTAAGCTCACCTTCCTCCATCACTAAGCTCACCCTCCTCCATCACTAAGCTCACCCTCCTCCATCACTAAGCTCACCCTCCACCATCACTAAGCTCACCCTCCTCCATCACTAAGCTCACCCTCCTCCATCACTAAGCTCACCCTCCACCATCATTAAGCTCACCCTCCTCCATCACTAAGCTCACCTTCCTCCATCACTAAGCTCACTCTCCTCCATCACTAAGCTCACCTTCCTCCATCACTAAGCTCACCCTCCTCCATCACTTAGCTCACTCTCCTCCATCACTAAGCTCACCTTCCTCCATCACTAAGCTCACCCTCCTCCATCACTAAGCTCACTCTCCTCCATCACTAAGCTCACCCTCCTCCATCACTAAGCTCACCCTCCTCCATCACTAAGCTCACCTTCCTCCATTATGTTGCCTCAGGGTCATACAATTTGGCTTAGTGCTTGCTTCCCTTCATCCAGCTCTAGGTTAATGCTGCATGATAGCAATTGTCTTTAACAAATTTTTGGTCATACAGAATTCTACACAAAAAAAACCTGCCCTGTGTGAATAACTGCTAAAAGCAGAAATAATCTGCAGACGGTGATCTTTATTGCACTGGTGTCTGGTGTAACATCTGCACAATAATCAGACTGGTTGGAGTTATCCGCACTGTATCTCTTCTGCAGCGACATCTTATTACAGTCCGGAGCGTTATAACTGTCAGTGATCTGGAGATTATCACACAATAACATGGACGTTGGCGGTCACCGTGTCACCGGCTGAATTATGCGGTGAGATTGTGAGGTCTGAGACGAGTCGAGCTGCTTCATTCTGGAACGTTAGTAAAATGTTAGAAATCATATTTATTTAATTGAAATCTTGTAAGACAAAGTAAAGCGTGACATTAAGCATGGCGACCTTGTCAGAGCGTGTGATCGCCATGTGATAACCGATGACTGAAACCGGCCGGACGTGAATCTCTGACAATCGCTCCCTGTCACCATGGCCGCACATCGCTGGGATGCCTGTAGCCGTCTTCCTGGCAGCTCTCTTCCTTCCCCTCTCTGTTGGGATTACAGGGAAGGTTCCGTCTTATGTAAGGGAGCTGTCCGTCCCATACCTGCACCATGATCAGTAGGTTTCCTCTCTTTTTGTCACTGTCCTCCTGTTGTCTAAGATTAGAAAAACATAGATGCATTCTACCCCAAACCTGTCCCCCACGTCAGTAGGTTGTGTCTGGTATTGCAGCACAGCTCCATTAACGTAAACGTGACTGAGTTGTCCCCCAACGTCAAAAATTCCACCCTCCTGCCACCCGTCCCATACCTGCATCATGATCAGTAAGTTTCCTCTCTTTTTGACACTGCCCTCCTTCCCCCCTCCATCACCTGCACCATAATCAGTCAGTTTCCGCACCCTTTGGCACTGACCATCTTCCTCCCTCCATCGCCTGCACCATAATCGGTCGGTTTCCTCGCCCTTTGGCGCTGACCATCTTTCCCATCCATTGGCTGCACCATAACCATTCGGTTTCCTCGCCCTGTGGTGCTGACCATCTTCCTCCCTCCATCACCTGCACCATAATCGGTTTGGTTTTCTCGCCCTTTGGCGCTGACCATTTTCCTCCCTCCATCGCCTGCACCATAACCATTCAGTTTCCTCGCCCTTTGGCGCTGACCATCTTCCTCCCTCCATCGCCTGCACCATAATCGGTCGGTTTCCTCGCCCTTTGGCGCTGACCATCTTTCCCATCCATTGGCTGCACCATAACCGTTCGGTTTCCTCGCCCTGTGGTGCTGACCATCTTTCCCCTCCATTACCTGCATCATAACTGGTCGGTTTCTTAACTCTTTGGCGCTAACCATCTTCCTCCCTCCATCGTCTGCACCATAATCAGTCGGTTTCCTCGCCCTTTGGCGCTGACCATCTTCCTCCCTCCATCGTCTGCACCATAATCAGTCGGTTTCCTCGCCCTTTGGCGCTGACCATCTTCCTCCCTCCATCGCCTGCACCATATCCATTCGGTTTCCTCGCCCTTTGGCGCTGACCATCTTCCTCCCTCCATCGCCTGCACCATAATCGGTCAGTTTCCTTGCCCTTTGGCACTGACCATCTTCCTCCCTCCATCGCCTGCACCATAATCGGTCAGTTTCCTCGCCCTTTGGCGCTGACCATCTTCCTCCCTCCATCGCCTGCACCATAATCGGTCAGTTTCCTTGCCCTTTGGCACTGACCATCTTCCTCCCTCCATCGCCTGCACCATAATCGGTCAGTTTCCTCGCCCTTTGGCACTGACCATCTTCCTCCCTCCATCGCCTGCACCATAATCGGTCAGTTTCCTCGCCCTTTGGCGTTGCACCGTCGCTCTGTTGTTTTCTTGCCGCTGTCACAGAGATAATTAATGAAACGACTTCCAGATTATGTAGAATCCGGGCCGCGCCGACTCCAGCACTTTTCTTATTTTGTGGATGTCAGTAGTTTGCAGGCGCAGATTTCAGGTTCTCGGTGCGGCTGATGGGGCGGCACAGATGGTGGCAGCGAATAGTTTCCATTCATTTCCCGTCTCTGAGCTGAGATGTTTCCGGAGAAGGAGAACAGATTGCTCGGGTGTCTTTGTTTCAGCAGGGAATGTGGCGGATGACAATACATAGAGCTCTATGTATATATATGTTTTGTGAATACACTCGCACAGCGCTGCACCCACACACACCGCGCTCTCCAAGAATGGCAGATATTACAGAGCGCACACAGGGTCCTGTAGTCATAGAGCCAGTCCTCCTCATACAGCTGAGGGTTTGTTACAGTATCACAGGTCCAGGACCGGTACATTCCACTTGGAGAGGTAGTTTTACACTTGTTAATTATAAATGAGTGATCATGTGACACAAAGCATGCAAATAAGAGATCCTCTACTGATTGTGGAGACCACCACTGCCCCAGGGACACTTGCAGGCCAGGCAATGCCCCCTGTAAAATCTTATGCAAATGAGCACTTGTGCCTCTCTAGTGCCGCCTGCTGGAGACTAATTTGCATAGTCTTTTTTTCCCCCAGGGAGTATTGCCTGGCCTATGAGACTCTTGTTATCTTGGTGGTCTCTCTAAGGAGAATCAGTACCTCCGAAACCTCCGTCTAAGCAGACTATCTTTTTAGGGGGCTCCTGCCTATATAGGGGATTCTAAACAAGGAGCCCCGTGTATTATTAAGACACCATAGCGGACCAGCATCTATAGTGCAGCATGTCTCCTTTATCCCATGCCTGGACACATGACGCCCCCTGTGGGCTTCATCTATTGCCCCCAGGGGCGGCTCAGTTAGCGCCATAAATACCTCAGTTAATAGATTGGATGTGACCCGAACATTGGAAGATTGATGAGGCTCATTGTGATGCTCGGCGCAAGTCAGGAGGAAAACTGATGGATTAACAGTCGTATTTTCCCACATATTCCAATGGGAATAAATACAGTATGTACAGAATGTGAGGAGGCGGGTTCTGAGCCAGCGAGTTCTTGTGGGTTACATACAGATGTAGCAGAGTTGGCTGTGCTCTGAGCTAGGATTGGCTTTATGTGATACCTGTATGGATATGTGGTTCCAGGTAATATGCACAGGTGTAGCTGAGCTGTGTAATGTGGTGTACACACGGCTCTATGTGGTTGTATGTCAGGGTGGAGGAAGAATCAGTCATTCAGCTTCCTGGGTTATTATGTACAATTATGTCGCATGGTTCCAGGCAGTATCCTTCTCAGGTGCAGCAGCTCAACTGTGTTATATGGAACTTTATCCAGCCAGATATAGCGGTGATTGTTCTGTCACCAATGTTAAAGATCTGAAGATTTGGTCATTTTTGGTAGCAGATCTGAGCTGAACTAGCATTGTAACATATTTTTCTGTGCATCCTTATAACACAATGGGTGCCAGGTCCTGTCCACAATCCACAGGGTTCCGGGTCTAGTCCACCATCCACAGGGTTCCAGGTCCAGTCCACCATCCACAGGGTTCCAGGTCCAGTCCACCATCCACCGGGTGCAGGGTCCTATCCACCATCCACCGGGTGCAGGGTCCTATCCACCATCCACCGGGTCCTGTCCACCATCCACAGGGTGCAGAGTACTTGCCACCATCCACAGGGTGCAGGGTCCTGTCCACCATCCATCGGGTCCTGTCCACCATCCACAGGGTGTCGGGTCCTGTCCACCATCCACAGGGTGTCGGGTCCTGTCCACCATCCACAAGGTGACGGGGCCTGTCCACCATCCACGGGGGGAAGGGTCCTGTCCATCATTCACTGGCTCCTGTCCACCATCCACGGGCTGCAGAGTCCTGTCCACCATCCACGGGCTGCAGAGTCCTGTCCACCATCCACGGGCTGCAGAGTCCTGTCCACCATCCACAGGGGTCCTGTCCACCATCCACAGGGGTCCTGTCCACCATACACAGGGGTCCTGTCCCCTATCTGCTGGGTGCGGGGTCCTGTCCCCCATCCCAATCCTGACTGCCACAAGGGGCGTCCCCACTTATCTCCACACAGGGCCCCCTTATTGTAAGACCCTCACTGACTGCTAATAATACCTCCTGGGTCCTAGATGCTGGACCTCATTAAGCAGGCGGAAGCAGGACATGCAAAACTCCTTGAAGAGATTCATGTTCACCTCTAAGGGGTTAACCGTGTGTGTGCCTCAGCCCTGCATACATCTCCATAATGTGGTGTAATTATATAGTGTTTGTGTCCCCAGGGGGAGGCTGTAATGAGTGTAAACAGTGTCGAGAACAAGCGCTGTGTACAGGGGGCATAACCGAGCGGCGACCGTCCCTTCATTCACGCTGGCGATACTATTGCGCCCTGCGCTGATTGGCGTCTTTTGATTTAATTAAGAGTAAAGCAGACAATGCGAGGGAGAATTCACTGTGGATTTTACTCTTTTTTTTTTTCCAGCGTTTGACAAGCAGATTGCAACAAACAAGGCATTTGGAATCTGTAATGGTCCCCGAAGCCTCATCAATATGCAATGTATATTTCCCCTGGAACTTACAGCGCAGACATTTTGCATGCAATTAAAAGCAGTAAGCCGGCTGTATAGCTCTCAGCTCTTTTCTCACGTCTATGTGAAGATGTGTGAAAGGTGCGACGCGTTTCTGGCCTGACATTTCATGCAGTGTTAATGCTTCTCAGTATAGGATCTAACCTTTTGGTTCTTGTCGCACAGCGTATAGACTGCAGGAGGGTTCGGGCAGCGTCACCTTTGTATCCTTCCCAGTAAGTAACATCTTGTAATGGGTGAAAGGCTGAAATCATTGGATTTGATGCAGAATGCGTTTCCAGTTGGCAATTTATTAAATGAATGTGTGATGGCAAAAAGGTGAAGGCAGGAGGAAGCCGAGAAGACGCCTGGGCTCTGCTGAGTCAGCGGAACATCTCCTGGCCACACATCCACTGTATTCATAGGGACCACGTGCTTTAAGCCCAAGCCATTGCTTTACCAGATCAGGTTGGTTCCGTCCGGGAATGTCCAGCAACTGGGTTCTTGTGCTACTGATTAGTTTTTTTCTCCCAAAATGCAATGACATTTTGAGTAAAATGAGTATTTTTCCTCAAAACCAGGTTTGGATTATTTACAATGGTTCCTCTGTCACGTCCTGGGCTAAGGGTCATCGTAAAATTGAAGCAAACAGTCCCCTAGAGAGAGGGCGCACAGACATGGTTGGTCCCATCTTGTTTACATGGGAGCACTTGTTATGTTTGGGGTCAGTCTCTGCATTGTCCGCTCTGTGGCTGAGCGGGACAGGTTTTTTGAGTTTTCTTTAATTCCAGAGAAGGTTCCAACTTCTGAGCCCCACCATTGAGATCTTCTGAATCCCCACCATTGAGATGTTCTGAGCCCCACCATTGAGATCTTCTGAATCCCCACCATTGAGATCTTCTGAGCCCCACCATTGAGATCTTCTGAATCCCCACCATTGAGATCTTTTGAGCCCCCCCCATTGAGATTTTCTGAATCCCCACCATTGAGATCTTCTGAGCCCCACCATTGAGATCTTCTGAATCCCCACCATTGAGATCTTTTGAGCCCCCCCCATTGAGATTTTCTGAATCCCCACCATTGAGATCTTTTGAGCCCCCCCCCCCCCCCATTGAGATCTTCTGAATCCCCACTATTGAGATCTACTGAATCCCCACCATTGAGATCTTCTAAACCCCCCCATTGGGATCTTCTGAATCCCCACTATTGAGATCTTCTGAGCCCCACCATTGAGATCTTCTGAGCCTCACTATTGAGATCTTCTGAGCCCCACCATTGAGATCTTCTGAGCCCCACCATTGAGATCTTCTGAATCCCCACCATTGAGATCTTCTGAGCCCCACCATTGAGATCCTCATAGCCCCACTATTGAGATCTTCTGAGCCCCACCATCGAGAGAACCCTTTTCCTTATACTATATTAGGCACATGGACTTAATAGAAAGTGGTCAATTTCTTGTGACTCCCCTCTATTCACCGACACAGAGAGCACCTAGCAAAAAGCATCCTTCACTTCAGTAGACCCAATGTGAAATGTGCTGAATCACTAACGCTACCCATCTCCACTAGAGTATGGCCATTCACCGGTCGGCACGCCCTCACACACATTAGGTGGTTGGCATGCCCTCATACACATTAGGTAGTCAGCACACCCTCACGCACATTAGGCGGTCGGCACGCCCTCATACACATTAGGTGGTCGGCAAGTCTGTTCTTAGATGATAAAGTGATTATCCAGATGGGAAACTACTTGTGGATAAGCAGAAGTGCAGGGACACAAGAATTCATATTGGCTCGTTCAGCTGGTTTGTCCAGTAAACTTCCCCTTTAAGCTCCCCCGCTTGCTCTGGCTCTCGCTGAAAGCAGCTTTCTAAGGTATAAATTTCTTTTCAAAGAAAATGAAATACTAAGGGAATTAAAGGAGAGCGTTCAGGTTCTGCCTTATTAGCAGATAAAGGTTATTGCATAAATTATTCGACCATGGACACGTTAGGACTTTTTGTAAAGGAAACAAAAAATTTTTCATCCGTAGAAAGGAAAGTGGGAAGGAGGGGGGTACAAACTAAATATAATTAGTCAAACATTGTCCCTAGTGATAAATTATAAGGTTCTACATGGAAACAGCGAGAGAAACCAATAGAACAATACAGCGCAGGTTCAGGTGACTTGGGATATTGGTTTTCTGACTCTTTAAATGCCGAGGCAAAGGATTAGACTTGTTGTGGGTCAACCCTCCCCTCCCCCCCAGGGTAGTCACACCCGTCCTACTTACTTGAACTTGTGCGCTCTATGTTATTGATGCTCTTTATTGCGGTGTCCTGTACCGTGGTGATTTATTTTTGGCCGTTGTGCAGCAATGTATCATACTTACGATGTGTCTAATGTCTTTAATACAGCAAGTTCCCAGCAGTCTGCGCTCTATTTCTTCCAGTATGGAAGCACGTCGGCTAATCTCCAGCTGTGAGAAAAGCCACAAACGTTACCAAAAAAGTCTCCCAGAAACTTTCAAAAACATCCAGCCGAAACTTCCTGGGAGAAGCTGTAACGTTGTGGTCTGCGCTCCTCCGTGGTCTCTGAGCGCCGGCGGCGTCCATCTGCCCCGTATTTAACGCTTGTCTACATTGTATAATGCCGAATATATTTTATTTCCCTCCTGCAGGAAAGTGTTTGAGGCTTTTTGCAGAAATATACGACTTTTCAGTCACAAGTAACTTTCCTCTGCTATGATTTAGCGTTCGGCGCCCGGCAGAGATTGATGTTTGCCAAAAGTGAGAGATTTTATTTTCTTCTTCTGACAACCCAAGTTTAATGGTGTTTGACTTTGCGTAGATGTGAATCCCCAAGCAGCCGTAATGATGATAATCCCGTAAGACAGGCCAAGGGGTTTATTTCAGTCGGAGTTCCCCTGTGGAAGGTGCTTAGAAATCTGTGTATAATCAGCAGTGGAAGGAATAGAGTGATTTGTGTTCCCAGATAAGACAGGAACCTTTCCAGATGGGACTCACCAGCTTCTGGCTGGGCCAACCACGTCGCTCCAAGGGCCAAGTCCATGTTTATTCTCCTGATTGTGGATTTAGAATATAGATCTCGCTGTAAGAAGTGTAAGGAACCAGGATTCCTATGTGCATGAGGTGTAACCAGGGGGCACCATCGCCTTTCTGCCATCCAAGAAGTGAAACAGTGCCCGACCCCAAACCCAAATGTCTAAGAACGGAAGCCACAATCTATACGGAGAAGCCCCCAACTCAGTGATCTGGTTACATCATAGATGCCACTGTCATACCCTCAAGGCAATGCTATAGAAAGTCTCCATAGTGCCAACCACTTAGTAATGCCCATAGTCACTGATTTATAGCAGTCCTTATATTGCCACCCCCATAGTAATGCCCATAATGCCCTCTCATTAGTTCTCATACTATAGTAATGCCCATAATGCCCTCTCACTAGTTCTCATACTGCCATCCCTATAGTAATGCCCATAATGCCCTCTCACTAGTTCTCATACTGCAATCCCTATAGTAATGCCCATAATGCCCCTCTCACTAGTTCTCATACTGCCATCCCTATAGTAATGCCCATAATGCCCTCTCACTAGTTCTCATACTGCCATCCTATAGTAATGCCCATAATGCCCTCTCACTAGTTCTCATACTGCCAGTCCTATAGTAATGCCCATAATGCCCTCTCACTAGTTCTCATACTGCCAGTCCTATAGTAATGCCCATAATGCCCTCTCACTAGTTCTCATACTGCCATCCTATAGTAATGCCCATAATGCCCTCTCACTAGTTCTCATACTGCCATCCCTATAGTAATGCCCATAATGCCCTCTCACTAGTTCTCATACTGCCATCCTATAGTAATGCCCATAATGCCCCCTCACTAGTTCTCATACTGCCAGTCCTATAGTAATGCCCATAATGCCCCTCTCACTAGTTCTCATACTGCCAGTCCTATAGTAATGCCCATAATGCCCCTCTCACTAGTTCTCATACTGCCAGTCCTATAGTAATGCCCATAATGCCCCCTCACTAGTTCTCATACTGCCATCCTATAGTAATGCCCATAATGCCCTCTCACTAGTTCTCATACTGCCAGTCCTATAGTAATGCCCATAATGCCCTCTCACTAGTTCTCATACTGCCAGTCCTATAGTAATGCCCATAATGCCCTCTCACTAGTTCTCATACTGCCAGTCCTATAGTAATGCCCATAATGCCCCCTCACTAGTTCTCATACTGCCATCCTATAGTAATGCCCATAATGCCCTCTCACTAGTTCTCATACTGCCATCCCTATAGTAATGCCCATAATGCCCTCTCACTAGTTCTCATACTGCCAGTCCTATAGTAATGCCCATAATGCCCCTCTCACTAGTTCTCATACTGCCATCCCTATAGTAATGCCCATAATGCCCTCTCACTAGTTCTCATACTGCCATCCCTATAGTAATGCCCATAATGCCCTCTCACTAGTTCTCATACTGCCATCCCTATAGTAATGCCCATAATGCCCCCTCACTAGTTCTCATACTGCCAGTCCTACAGTAATGCCCATAATGCCCCCTCACTAGTTCTCATACTGCCAGTCCTATAGTAATGCCCATAATGCCCTCTCACTAGTTCTCATACCGCCAGTCCTATAGTAATGCCCATAATGCCCCCTCACTAGTTCTCATACTGCCAATCCTATAGTAATGCCCATAATGCCCCCTCACTAGTTCTCATACCGCCAGTCCTATAGTAATGCCCATAATGCCCCCTCACTAGTTCTCATACCGCCAGTCCTATAGTAATGCCCATAATGCCCCTCTCACTAGTTCTCATACCGCCAGTCCTATAGTAATGCCCATAATGCCCTCTCACTAGTTCTCATACTGCCATCCTATAGTAATGCCCATAATGCCCCCTTACTAGTTCTCATACTGCCATCCCTATAGTAATTACCATAATGCCCCCTCACTAGTTCTCATACTGCCAGTCCTATAGTAATGCCCATAATGCCCCATCACTAGTTCTCATACTGCCAGTCCTATAGTAATGCCCATAATGCCCTCTCACTAGTTCTCATACTGCCATCCCTATAGTAATGCCCATAATGCCCCCTCACTAGTTCTCATACTGCCATCCCTATAGTAATGCCCATAATGCCCTCTCACTAGTTCTCATACTGCCAGTCCTATAGTAATGCCCATAATGCCCCCTCACTAGTTCTCATACTGCCAGTCCTATAGTAATGCCCATAATGCCCCTCTCACTAGTTCTCATACTGCAATCCCTATAGTAATGCCCATAATGCCCCCTCACTAGTTCTCATACTGCCATCCCTATAGTAATGCCCATAATGCCCCCTCACTAGTTCTCATACCGCCATCCTATAGTAATGCCCATAATGCCCCTCTCACTAGTTCTCATACTGCCAGTCCTATAGTAATGCCCATAATGCCCTCTCACTAGTTCTCATACTGCCATCCCTATAGTAATGCCCATAATGCCCTCTCACTAGTTCTCATACTGCCATCCCTATAGTAATGCCCATAATGCCCTCTCACTAGTTCTCATACCGCCAGTCCTATAGTAATGCCCATAATGCCCCCTCACTAGTTCTCATACTGCAATCCCTATAGTAATGCCCATAATGCCCCCTCACTAGTTCTCATACTGCCATCCTATAGTAATGCCCATAATGCCCCCTCACTAGTTCTCATACTGCCATCCCTATAGTAATGCCCATAATGCCCCCTCACTAGTTCTCATACTGCCAGTCCTATAGTAATGCCCATAATGCCCCCCTCACTAGTTCTCATACTGCCAGTCCTATAGTAATGCCCATAATGCCCCTCTCACTAGTTCTCATACTGCAATCCCTATAGTAATGCCCATAATGCCCCCTCACTTGTTCTCATACTGCCAGTCCTATAGTAATGCCCATAATGCCCCCCTCACTAGTTCTCATACTGCCAGTCCTATAGTAATGCCCATAATGCCCCCCTCACTAGTTCTCATACTGCCAGTCCTATAGTAATGCCCATAATGCCCTCTCACTAGTTCTCATACTGCAATCCCTATAGTAATGCCCATAATGCCCCCTCACTAGTTCTCATACTGCCATCCCTATAGTAATGCCCATAATGCCCCCTCACTAGTTCTCATACTGCCAGTCCTATAGTAATGCCCATAATGCCCCCCTCACTAGTTCTCATACTGCCATCCCTATAGTAATGCCCATAATGCCCCATCACTAGTTCTCATACTGCCAGTCCTATAGTAATGCCCATAATGCCCTCTCACTAGTTCTCATACTGCCAGTCCTATAGTAATGCCCATAATGCCCCCTCACTAGTTCTCATACCGCCAGTCCTATAGTAATGCCCATAATGCCCCCTCACTAGTTCTCATACCGCCAGTCCTATAGTAATGCCCATAATGCCCCATCACTAGTTCTCATACTGCCAGTCCTATAGTAATGCCCATAATGCCCTCTCACTAGTTCTCATACTGCCATCCTATAGTAATGCCCATAATGCCCCTCTCACTAGTTCTCATACTGCCAGTCCTATAGTAATGCCCATAATGCCCTCTCACTAGTTCTCATACTGCCATCCTATAGTAATGCCCATAATGCCCCTCTCACTAGTTCTCATACTGCCATCCTATAGTAATGCCCATAATGCCCCCCTCACTAGTTCTCATACTGCCAGTCCTATAGTAATGCCCATAATGCCCTCTCACTAGTTCTCATACTGCAATCCCTATAGTAATGCCCATAATGCCCCCTCACTAGTTCTCATATTGCCATCCCTATAGTAATGCCCATAATGCCCCCCTCACTAGTTCTCATACTGCCATCCTATAGTAATGCCCATAATGCCCCCTCACTAGTTCTCATACTGCCAGTCCTATAGTAATGCCCATAATGCCCCCTCACTAGTTCTCATACTGCCAGTCCTATAGTAATGCCCATAATGCCCCCCTCACTAGTTCTCATACTGCCAGTCCTATAGTAATGCCCATAATGCCCCCCTCACTAGTTCTCATACTGCCATACTATAGTAATGCCCATAATGCCCCCTCACTAGTTCTCATACTGCCAGTCCTATAGTAATGCCCATAATGCCCCCCTCACTAGTTCTCATACTGCCAGTCCTATAGTAATGCCCATAATGCCCCCTCACTAGTTCTCATACTGCCATCCCTATAGTAATGCCCATAATGCCCCCTCACTAGTTCTCATACTGCCAGTCCTATAGTAATGCCCATAATGCCCCCCTCACTAGTTCTCATACTGCCATCCCTATAGTAATGCCCATAATGCCCCATCACTAGTTCTCATACTGCCAGTCCTATAGTAATGCCCATAATGCCCTCTCACTAGTTCTCATACTGCCATCCTATAGTAATGCCCATAATGCCCTCTCACTAGTTCTCATACTGCCATCCTATAGTAATGCCCATAATGCCCCCTCACTAGTTCTCATACTGCCATCCCTATAGTAATGCCCATAATGCCCTCTCACTAGTTCTCATACTGCCATCCCTATAGTAATGCCCATAATGCCCCCCTCACTAGTTCTCATACTGCCATCCCTATAGTAATGCCCATAATGCCCCCTCACTAGTTCTCATACTGCTAGTCCTATAGTAATGCCCATAATGCCCCCTCACTAGTTCTCATACTGCCATCCCTATAGTAATGCCCATAATGCCCTCTCACTAGTTCTCATACTGCCATCCCTATAGTAATGCCCACAATGCCCTCTCACTAGTTCTCATACTGCCATCCCTATAGTAATGCCCATAATGCCCTCCTCACTAGTTCTCATACTGCAATCCCTATAGTAATGCCCATAATGCCCCCTCACTAGTTCTCATACTGCCATCCCTATAGTAATGCCCATAATGCCCCCTCACTAGTTCTCATACTATAGTAATGCCCATAATGCCCCCTCACTAGTTCTCATACTGCCAGTCCTATAGTAATGCCCATAATGCCCCCTCTCACTAGTTCTCATACTGCCAGTCCTATAGTAATGCCCATAATGCCCTCTCACTAGTTCTCATACTGCCAGTCCTATAGTAATGCCCATAATGCCCCCTCACTAGTTCTCATGCTGCCAGTCCTATAGTAATGCCCATAATGCCCCCTCACTAGTTCTCATACTGCCATCCCTATAGTAATGCCCATAATGCCCCCTCACTAGTTCTCATACTGCCAGTCCTATAGTAATGCCCATAATGCCCCTCTCACTAGTTCTCATACTGCCATCCTATAGTAATGCCCATAATGCCCCCTCACTAGTTCTCATACTGCCATCCTATAGTAATGCCCATAATGCCCCCTCACTAGTTCTCATACCGCCATCCTAGTAAAACCCATATCCCCAGTCTTACTAAAAGTGCCCGCGTAGCCCCCGTAGAGAAGGACTCATGGTAGCACCAATAGTGCGGGTCACTATGCCAACCTCACAGCACACTTATTAGCTGGGGTTGTGTGCCACTTCCTGTTCCTGTGCTGTCACGTGTCACTTCCTGTTCCTGTGCTGTCATGTGTCACTTCCTGTTTGTATTATGACATCACAGTATGACATCAGCAGCCTCTGCATCTCCTATGAGTAGTGGCTATGGATCCTGCCTATGATGTGTAATAAGATTATAATGATATTCCTGCTGATTGATGAATAATACATCCAGCTCTGTCAGCATCACACATCTGACTGCATTTACAACCAATTACCCCCAACATGAGGGAAATAAGAGACGTGTGAAGGTCTCAGCAGTGATCACATCTGTTTATGTCAACATGAAGGAGGTGTCAGCGAGGCGGCCGTGGAAGTGGGTCACAGAGCGCAGAGGTGGCAGAGAGCAGCGGGACGGCTCCTGAGATGCAAACTCAGCCCTGCTACATTTCTAGAAGCAAAGCAAAACTAGGACAAAGTTACACTATAGAGTGGCGACATATATACGTCAGGTGGTATTATTATATGTAAATGTCAGGTGGTATTATTATATATGTAAATGTCAGGTATTATTATACATGTATACGTCAGGTGGTATTATTATACATGTATATGTCAGGTGGTATTATACATGTATATGTCAGGTAGTATTATACATGTATATGTCAGGTGGTATTATACATGTATATGTCAGGTGGTATTATACATGTATACGTCAGGTGGTATTATACATGTAAATGTCAGGTGGTATTATACATGTATTCGTCAGGTAGTATTATTGTACATGTATATGTCAGGTAGTATTATACATGTATATGTCAGGTAGTATTATATATGTATATGTCAGGTGGTGTTATACATGTATACGTCAAGTGGTATTATTATACATGTAAATGTCAGGTGGTATTATTATATATGTAAATCTCAGGTGGTATTATACATGTATTCGTCAGGTAGTATTATTGTACATGTATATGTCAGGTAGTATTATACATGTATATGTCAGGTAGTATTATACATGTATATGTCAGGTGGTGTTATACATGTATACGTCAGGTGGTATTATACATGTAAATGTCAGGTGGTATTATTATATATGTAAATGTCAGGTGGTATTATACATGTATTCGTCAGGTAGTATTATTGTACATGTATATGTCAGGTAGTATTATACATATATACGTCAGGTGGTATTATACATATATACGTCAGGTGGTATTATACATGTATATGTCAGGTAGTATTATTATACATGTATATGTCAGGTGGTATTATTATACATGTATATGTCAGGTGGTATTATACATGTATACGTCAGGTGGTATTATACATGTGTTCATCAGGTAGTATTATTATACATGTATATATCAGGTGGTATTATACATGTATATGTCAGGTGGTATTATACATGTATATGTCAGGTAGTATTATACATGTATATGTCAGGTGGTATTATACATGTATATGTCAGGTGGTATTATACATGTGTTCATCAGGTAGTATTATTATACATGTATATGTCAGGTAGTATTATACATGTATATGTCAGGTGGTATTATACATGTATATGTCAGGTGGTATTATACATGTATACGTCAGGTGGTATTATACATGTAAATGTCAGGTGGTATTATACATGTATTCGTCAGGTAGTATTATTGTACATGTATATGTCAGGTAGTATTATACATGTATATGTCAGGTAGTATTATATATGTATATGTCAGGTGGTGTTATACATGTATACGTCAAGTGGTATTATTATACATGTAAATGTCAGGTGGTATTATTATATATGTAAATCTCAGGTGGTATTATACATGTATTCGTCAGGTAGTATTATTGTACATGTATATGTCAGGTAGTATTATACATGTATATGTCAGGTAGTATTATACATGTATATGTCAGGTGGTGTTATACATGTATACGTCAGGTGGTATTATACATGTAAATGTCAGGTGGTATTATTATATATGTAAATGTCAGGTGGTATTATACATGTATTCGTCAGGTAGTATTATTATACATGTATATGTCAGGTAGTATTATACATATATACGTCAGGTGGTATTATACATATATACGTCAGGTGGTATTATACATGTATATGTCAGGTAGTATTATTATACATGTATATGTCAGGTGGTATTATTATACATGTATATGTCAGGTGGTATTATACATGTATATGTCAGGTGGTATTATACATGTATTCGTCAGGTAGTATTATTATACATGTATACGTCAGGTGGTATTATACATGTGTTCATCAGGTAGTATTATTATACATGTATATATCAGGTGGTATTATACATGTATATGTCAGGTGGTATTATACATGTATATGTCAGGTAGTATTATACATGTATATGTCAGGTGGTATTTTACATGTATATGTCAGGTAGTATTATACATGTATATGTCAGGTGGTGTTATACATGTATATGTCAGGTAGTATTATACATGTATATGTCAGGTGGTGTTATACATGTATATGTCAGGTAGTATTATACATGTATATGTCAGGTGGTATTATTATACATGTATATGTCAGGTGGTATTATTATACATGTATGTGTAAGGTAGTATTATACATGTATGTCAGGTAGTATTATACATGTATATGTCAGGTGGTATTATTATACATGTATGTGTAAGGTAGTATTATACATGTATGTCAGGTAGTATTATACATGTATATGTCAGGTATTATTATACATGTATATGTCAGGTGGTATTATACATGTATATGTCAGGTAGTATTATACATGTATATGTCAGGTAGTATTATACATGTATATGTCAGGTAGTATTATACATGTATATGTCAGGTGGTATTATTATACATGTATATGTCAGGTGATATTATACATGTGTATGTCAGGTAGTATTATACATGTATATGTCATCTAGTATTATTATACATGTATAATTCAGGTGGTGTTAAACATGTATATGTCAGGTAGTATTATACATGTATATGTCAGGTGGTATTATACATGTATATGTCAGGTGGTATTATACATGTATATGTCAGGTGGTGTTATTATACATGTTTATGTCAGGTGGTATTATACATGTATATGTCAGGTGGTATTATACATGTATATGTCAGGTGGTATTATACATGTATATGTCAGGTGGTATTATACATGTTTATGTCAGGAGGTGGTATTATACATGTTTATGTCAGGTGGTATTATTATACATGTATATGTCAGGTGGTGTTATACATGTATATGTCAGGTGGTGTTATTATACATATATATGTCAGGTGGTGTTATACATGTATATGTCAGGTGGTGTTATTATACATGTATATGTCAGGTGGTGTTATTATACATGTATATGTCAGATGGTATTATACATGTATATGTCAGGTGGTATACATGTATATGTCAGGTGGTATACATGTATATGTCAGGTGGTGTTATTATACATGTATATGTCAGGTGGTATTATACATGTATATGTCAGGTGGTATTATACATGTATATGTCAGGTGGTGTTATACAGGTATATGTCAGGTGGTATTATACATATATATGTCAGGTGTTATTATACATGTGTAGGTCAGGTGGTGTTATTATACATGTTTATGTCAGGTGGTATTATACATGTATATGTCAGGTGGTATTATTATACATGTAATCTATATCTAATTATATCGAATTATATCTGTGTAATTCAAGTTGCAATCCAACATTATGTATCATATGGAGGGAACTCCTCTAATTTGGTGGTAATAGATCCCTGATCATGTGACGGTCTAGTGATCTCTGTGTGCACGTAGCCTTGTTCTGAAGTTTTTGGCAGAATAACAGGTTACAATTATCCAAATTACTGGAAGCAGAAATTACACATTATGTAAATCCCATTGTCCAGTTGATCCCATATACAGCGTCCAGCTCATCCCATATTTGTCACCCAGTTCATCCCATATCCATCGTCCAGTTCATCCCATATTTGTCACCCAGTTCATTCCATATTTATCGTCCAGTTCATCTAATATCCATGTATCGATATGCATTGTCCAGTTCATCCCATATTTGTTACCCAGTTCATCCCATATTCGTCACCCAGTTCATCTGATATTACTCTTCCAGTTCATCCCATATCCATCGTCCAGTTCATCTGATAGTTACTTGTCAGGATGGTATCTTTGCGGAGCGTCATGCGTCCCTCTGCTCATGCTGTGCGGCCGAGAAGGTGCTGATTTTCTTGCATTCTGTTTCTGTGTTTTGTTTTGTAGTGTGTGAACACTGGTTATTTGCTCACCTTGAGAGACACACCCGACTTTACCTGCTGAGTTCTGTCTGGCCATGTCAGGGTTAATCTGTGTTTTGGTTCTGCTGTGACTGACAGGTCTTCCTGCCAGTGGATCTGTTTTGTTCTCAGCTGTCTGTGCTTGGAGATCAGGGGGATGGTCCAATTATGTTCTGGATCAGAACCCTGGCCTCCTATATAACTACCTCAGTCTGGGATATCTTGGCCGGATATTGAGCTTGTCTCTGCCTGGTTCTGTGGTTCTAGTCTTGCTCTGTTGATTCTGACCCTGCTTTGCCTTTCTGACCATTCTTGTTTGCTGCCTGCCCCTGACCATACTGCCTGTATATTGACTTTGCCTTCGGATTGTGATTTTGTACTTTTGCTGCCTGTTTGTTGTGACCCGGACTGTTGACCATTCGTTATTGTGTTTTGTCTGTCTGTCTTGTCCTTGTGTCCCACCTAGCCAGCGCAGGGACTGCCGCCCAGTTGCTCGCCGCCATTTTAGGGCGGATTGTGGCAAATAGGTAGAGGACAGTGGGCGGGGCTGAGCTTAGGGCTCACTGTTTGTCTTGTCCTGCTGTCCGGTTCCTAACAGAATATCCGGCCCTACAATATTTTTTTTTACTCCTTACCTGTGGCCAGTAATGGACTCAGCACAGGAGTTATCTGCCCGCTTTGAGGGTCTTGCTACCCTAGTTTCTGAGCTGGCCAAGCAGGTCCAGCTATTGGCCCAGCAGCTACCAGCTACCACTCCTGCCACCCCAGTGGTCACGCTCAAGGAGCCTGACAAGTGTTCAGGGGACCTGAACACATCTTTGACATTCAAAGAAGCTTGGGTTAGTCACCCCACCCCTAGCTCCCTTGAAGAGGCCATTTCCCTGGCAATTACAATTGATCGCACGCTAAGACTAAGCCATGACCACCCCTGTGTCATTGATGTTCCTTCCTCTGTCCCCTCTAAACCTTTGCCTTCTATGTCTCGTCCTCTGGTCACCATAGAGGAACCTTCAGCACTGGGCAAAATTAAAAGATCCCTGGCCCGCAAACAACACAGAAGAAGGAATGGACTCTGTTTTTATTGTGGCGAAAGTGGACACTACATCAGCTTTTGTGCCAAGCGTCCCTCGAGGCCAGATCATCAGCGTCCAGGTGACTACCAGGAGGGTCATCTGGGCGCCCAGGTGGGTGTAGTTAGTGTGTGTCCCGCCGAGGATACCAAGTCTGCTGATTTGTGTGGGGTGGAAATTGGCTCTGTATATCCTGGTGATTGTGCCATATCTGTGTCTTCATGTAATGCTGAAATTGGCTCTGTGTCTGGTACCGATTTGAGCGGTTATGGGAGATCTGTCAGGAGACCAGTTGTCCATCACTTGGAGTCTGATTCTGATGAATGGGAGACGGACGATGAGATCTCTAGTGATGTTGAGACATGTATTGTAAGAGGTCCGTTTCCTCCCAGGTCTGGTTCGTCTGGTGAGGGTCCTGAGGCCCCTCATAAAAGGGGGGGTACTGTCAGGATGGTATCTTTGCGGAGCGTCATGCGTCCCTCTGCTCATGCTGTGCGGCCGAGAAGGTGCTGATTTTCTTGCATTCTGTTTCTGTGTTTTGTTTTGTAGTGTGTGAACACTGGTTATTTGCTCACCTTGAGAGACACACCCGACTTTACCTGCTGAGTTCTGTCTGGCCATGTCAGGGTTAATCTGTGTTTTGGTTCTGCTGTGACTGACAGGTCTTCCTGCCAGTGGATCTGTTTTGTTCTCAGCTGTCTGTGCTTGGAGATCAGGGGGATGGTCCAATTATGTTCTGGATCAGAACCCTGGCCTCCTATATAACTACCTCAGTCTGGGATATCTTGGCCGGATATTGAGCTTGTCTCTGCCTGGTTCTGTGGTTCTAGTCTTGCTCTGTTGATTCTGACCCTGCTTTGCCTTTCTGACCATTCTTGTTTGCTGCCTGCCCCTGACCATACTGCCTGTATATTGACTTTGCCTTCGGATTGTGATTTTGTACTTTTGCTGCCTGTTTGTTGTGACCCGGACTGTTGACCATTCGTTATTGTGTTTTGTCTGTCTGTCTTGTCCTTGTGTCCCACCTAGCCAGCGCAGGGACTGCCGCCCAGTTGCTCGCCGCCATTTTAGGGCGGATTGTGGCAAATAGGTAGAGGACAGTGGGCGGGGCTGAGCTTAGGGCTCACTGTTTGTCTTGTCCTGCTGTCCGGTTCCTAACATTACTCTTCCAGTTCATCCCATATTTGTCACCCAGTTCATCCCATATTTGTCACCCAGTTCATCCCATATTTGTCACCCAGTTCATCCCATATTCGTCACCCAGTTCATCTGATATTACTCTTCCAGTTCATCCCATATCCATCGTTCAGTTCATCTGATAGTTACTCTTCCAGTTCATCCCATATTTGTCACCCAGTTCATCCCATATTTGTCCCTTAGTTCATCCCATATTGGTCGCCCAGTTCATCTGATATTGGTTGCCCAGTTCATCCCATATTGGTCGCCCAGTTCATCTGATATTGGTTGCCCAGTTCATCCCATATTGGTCGCCCAGTTCATCTGATATTGGTTGCCCAGTTCATCCCATATTCGTCGCCCAGTTCATCCCATATTGAGTTATTTGATGCCATTTTAAAGGATTTTTTCACTTTTTAGCCGCACAAAATGTTACAAAGTTGTTTGCGGGTTCTTCTTCTTCTTAGCCTTAAATTTCTGAGGAGATTAAACCGCGTGCAGCCAATCCCCCCGGCCGAAAATTCCACTCGTTTTCACAGTATGCGCCATCAAGGAAAATCATATATCATTACGGACGATGCCGCGGTGACACGGACGCTTGGATTTGACTACATCCCTTCGTGTTTCAACAAAATTCCAATAATCAAGACTCATCACCACCTCCCGTAGTAAAATCTCCCCCGTCGCCGCCGTCATGGTCTCTTCTCTCTACAAAACTTATGATATCCTCCACGGATAAACAGGATATTGGGCGGCAGATAAGGCTCGTTTTTTTGAGCCTGTTTTTTTTATTTTTTTTCCCTCCATCTACAGCTGAGATCTTCATGTTTCTCAGGAGGAAACGTTATCCGTGCTTTATCGGCATATAATGTGTTTGTTTTATAGCGTGCTGAAAATCAACTTCTTTGGCGAGTTACCGTGTATTACCGCGCACCGCGGCCCAGGAGCTTTTCTCACCAGATGAAATATGAATGGCCGCTTCCTGGAAATTAGAAAAAAAATGCAGAAATAGGGATTTTAAATAAAAAATTCAATGGTTTTAGATAAAAATGTAAATAATAAATATTTACATTTCTTCTTTTCCTTTTGTTTTCCCTCTTGTCCTTTTCTTGACTCCCCGAGCACTTAAGTTGGTGTAAAACGCGGAGCAAAAAAATAGTCATCTGGACGGGAGGTCAAAGGGCGGGCAACAAAATGCATGGAATAAGAGACGCCCCTTCTATTAATGGGCACTAATATCTGTTTATAATAAATCTGACGCCCCCCATATGCTTAGCCCCACCCACTTTTTGACGTTTACAAAGTTGCATGCGTAATGTGGGGAAAAAAATTGTCAATTGTTGCACAAATCACAAAAAAAAATAAAAACAATCAGCAATGATTCATGGAGAAGCTGATAGCAAGTGTTTCATTTTCCAGCAGCGCCCCCGCAGGTGACATGAGGAATTACACATGGTTGGAGATGTGTGTGTGCAGCTGGTCTGGTTCTGGCTGATAGATGAGGGGTTGGAATAAACCTGAACGTCCCCTCACTAAACCCCTGTAGAGTTTCCGCAGCTCCTGGTAATCGGGGACACAGGATTTCTGGGGGATCCTTGGTTTTGCTGGTGCGGATTGAAGTGATTGCACGTCGCCGTTATACGACGCTCTAATAATCAATAAAGTTCAGCGCTGACTTAAAACCAGACAGACGTTTCCGAGCGGCAACCGACAAGATGGATGGATTTTTTTCCCTTTCTTAATAATCTTGAAGTATTACATTTATGGTGTTGAAGTTGCCAGATTTGATGCATAAGGAAATGATTGGACGCCTTTCATTCCAGCGCAGGTTTGCAGGAAGGGTCGCCATCTTTTCCGTAAGTCAGCGCTCCATCTGTTCTGGGGGTCACTGCTGAGGAGCAGAGGAGAGTGACATTTCTGCAAGACTGTGAATTATCTTGTGTCACTTGCTGACACCTCGCTGGGTGACATAAGGTAATGAGATGTGGAGGGATCCGCAACCGTAATCACATTAGTGTCTGCTACTTCTATCAAGAAGTGGCCAATAAATAGTGTTCGCTGCCGTTATCACCGCGCCTAACTAAGGGACGTGATTGTTCTAGGGAGACGGAAAGAGCTACCGCTGGTTCGGATAAGCCCACCTAGTGCTATTATTTATCCTGCAGAATAATAACCTGTATCATACTCCAGAGCTGCACTCACTATTCTGCTGGTGGAGTAAATAATGTTAATATATGGTATTACCTAGTAAGTAATGTAATGTATGTACACGACTTGCTTGTTCCTCCACCCTCGCAGGGTTGATGTATCGTTGGATATATTAATGCTGATTTAGTGTTTTTCTTTTTTCTAACATAAACCTTTACCATTTCTCTTTATTTTACTGAAAAAAACTTTGTTTAAAAGAGTTTAAACCACTTAAAAACCGTGAGTCCCACCTAGCGGTCGGGATACAGACGGATCTCGTAGACTTAGTGCTGCTCTTTTTTAATGTTTAAGAACCTTGAATTGGACTTGAAGGTCTTTTTGCTGTAGACGGAGGAGCCGGCGCCGGGAGATGACACCTCTGTGGCTTGTAAAATATTCCGCCATGTGTATGAGCCGAACGTTGATTGTTGCTAATCAGCGGGGAGGATGTTGTGCTGGAGATGTTGATCTGACGAGTTGGAATCATCCTCGGGAGAACTGGTTTTTAACAACCAGATAGAGTCAACCATATGCGGAAGGAGCCGAGTTTGCAAACATGGCAATCACTGTCCTCTTAAATGATGAAAAATTTCCAGTTTGGCCGGCGCGGAGAGCGGAGCCTCAGTCTGCTGACAAAAACAATCGGAGGCAACTCTGGAAATACATGGAAATAATGAGCAGAAGAAGAAATAAATCACAGCTTATGTTGTACGATTGTTCGGGGTGACGCGGCTAACCTCATCAATGTCTCTTATACTTTACAAAGCAGCCGCTTATTGGGAGGGCCGGGACTGGAGCGGCCGCGGGAGCGGGCAGCTTCTCCTTATAGACTACAGCTAAAATAATACTTGTCACTTGTCTGATAACTCGGGCTAATGATTGGAGGGCCAAGTGTTTGTTAACCGCTTCACCTCCCACCCTTGGGATGGATCCCCACTTCCTTGGGTCTCCACAGGTGCCATATCTCCACATGGGCTGCCTCTATGTTATGTATGTCCATGGATCCATTTTACTGATGTACTGTAGAGGCAGTGACCTGTCACCAGACGTATGGGAGATATGGGGAGCAGAGATGGCAGAAACTCCTGGACCCTGTGGTCTGAGGGGCTCTATAGCTTCTCTACAGTGTTGTCAGTGTCACATGGTAGGTGGAAGCCTGGTATAGATCCCCAATATAGTGGCAAGGATACTCTCATAAGAAAAATGAATGGTTGTGGCCACCATTGAAGGTGGGGTGAGTATAGCCTATCAGGGGCTGACACCGTGTCAGCAACACATGAGAGGTTGTACAGTTATTTTCAGCATTACAGAGTATTTAAGGAGACAATTGTTGTAATTGTGACAATGCTTGTGAGGAGAATGGAGGCTGAGAGTGGCATGGGATGAGGGTAATGATGTGGGGTTCAGTGACCCGTCATGGAGGGGGTGTTGGGTGAGTAATCTTTTTTTATCTTGGGTTACCGCCTGGCTCCCTATAGGCATCCAGCTGCGCGAAGAGTGCCAATAGGTGTCCAGCTGCGTGAAGAGTGCAAAGAGACGTCCGACTGTGTACAATGCCAAGAGACGTCCGACTGTGTGTACAATGCCAAGAGACGTCCGACTGTGTGTACAATGCCGAGAAACGTCCGACTGTGTGTACAATGCGAAGAGACGTCCGACTGTGTGTACAATGCCAAGAGACGTCCGACTGTGTGTACAATGCCGAGAAACGTCCGACTGTGTGTACAATGCCAAGAGGCGTCCGACTGTGTGTACAATGCCAAGAGACGTCCGACTGTGTGTACAATGCCAAGAGACGTCCGACTGTGTGTACAATGCCAAGAGACGTCCGACTGTGTGTACAATGCCAAGAGACGTCCGGTCATGTTTACAGCACCAACAAGCGTCCGACTGTATGTATAGTTCCAAGAGTTTTCCGGCCGTGTGTAGAGTGCCAAGAAGCATCCGACTGTATAATAAGCACCAAGAGACGTCTGGCTGAGTGATCAGCGCCAAGAGACGTCCGGCTGTGTGTACAGTGCCAAGAGGCATCCGGACATGTAAACAGCGCCAAGAGATATGCAACTGTGTGGAAAGCGCAAAGAGGTTCTGACTGTGTGAACAGCGCAAAGAGATGTCCGGCTGTGTGAAAGGCCCAAGAGGCTGTGTGTACAGTGTCAAGAGGCGTCCGGTTGTGTACAGTGCCAAGAGGCATCCTGCTGTGTGAAGCATCCGACAGCCATGTTTACAGCGAGAGGAGGCATCTGACAGCCATGTTTACAGCAGGAAGAGGCATCCGACAGCCGTGTTTACAGCAGGAAGAGGCATCCGACAGCCGTGTTTACAGCAGGAAGAGGCATCCGACAGCCATGTTTACAGCGAGAAGAGGCATCCGACAGCCATGTTTACATCGAGAAGAGGCATCCAACAGCCATGTTTACACAAGAAGAGGTATGTGACAGCCATGTTTACATCGAGAAGAGGCATCCGACAGCCATGTTTACAGCGAGAAGAGGCATCCGACAGCCATGTTTACACAAGAAGAGGCATCCGACAGCCGTGTTTACAGTGAGAAGAGGCATCCGACAGCCATGTGTACAGCGAGAAGAGGTATCAGACAGCCATGTGTACAGCGAGAAGAGACATCCGACAGCCATGTGTACAGCGAGAAGAGGCATCCGACAGCCATGTTTACAGCGAGAAGAGGCATCCGACAGCCGTGTTTACACAAGAAGAGGCATCCGACAGCCATGTTTACACAAGAAGAGGCATCCGACAGCCATGTGTACAGCGAGAAGAGACATCCGACAGCCATGTGTACAGCGAGAAGAGACATCCGACAGCCATGTGTACAGCGAGAAGAGGCATGTGACAGCCATGTTTACACAAGAAGAGGCATCCGACAGCCATGTGTACAGCGAGAAGAGACATCCGACAGCCATGTGTACAGCGAGAAGAGGCATGTGACAGCCATGTTTACAGCGAGAAGAGGCATCCGACAGCCATGTGTACAGCGAGAAGAGGTATCAGACAGCCATGTGTACAGCGAGAAGAGGCATCCGACAGCCATGTTTACAGCGAGAAGAGGCATGTAACAGCCATGTTTACACAAGAAGAGGCATCCGACAGCCATGTTTACATCGAGAAGAGGCATCTGACAGCCATGTTTACAGCGAGAAGAGGCATCTGACAGCCATGTTTACAGCGAGAAGAGGCATCTGACAGCCATGTTTACACAAGAAGACGCATGTGACAGCCATTTTTACACAAGAAGAGGCATGTGACAGCCATGTTTACATCGAGAAGAGGCATCCGACAGCCATGTGTACAGCGAAAAGAGACATCCGACAGCCATGTGTACAGCGAAAAGAGGCATCAGACAGCCATGTTTACAGCGAGAAGAGACATCCGACAGCCATGTGTACAGCGAAAAGAGGCATCAGACAGCCATGTGTACAACATGAAAAGGTGCCCAGCCACATGTCTGTGTCTTTAGTCGGAGGTCAGAGATTGTTTTGTTGTAGAAGCATAAATGTGTCTTGATAAGCTCGGGATATTATTTATATGTGGTGGTGGATTATCTCACAAGGTTTAGCTGTAAAGATCGGGCGTGCTGGGCCTGTCATGTCGATTGTAATGAATCATGGCTCCCCCCCCCTTACTAATGGGAATGCGCCGTCTCCTCCTGGTAGGACGCTGCCTGTACCGGGTTTTATGAAGTTATTGAACTTTTAAGAGCAGCTATGAGGTAGATTCATGAGGAGGCGCAGAGATGCATCACCAGTCATCTCACAAAAAAGACGTTTTTAGAGAACGAGAATTGTAATTAGAGATATTCATAATTACTCCGAGATCCGACCATACATTAAGCTTTATATAAAGAGACGACATGTTTATGGTCTTAAATAATGCCTCGTCTACCGGAATTCTGCTTCCCTTCTATCTCTCTGTGGGGGAGGGGAGGCGACAAACCTCAGATGTGTGTGCAGATGAGGAGTAACGCCACCTATGGCCATTATATAGCTTGGAGATGGTATCTTTCCTCTGCAGCCGCCATTTCTAATCTCCAGTTTTCCCTGAGCTAGTGGCTGTAGACCGGATGCTACATTGTCTCCATGCACTGCACACACGTCTTATCGCTGTGAACGTCCTTCTTAGATTTGGTTGTCCCAGTATTGAGTGCACCTCTAATGCCACCAAGACTCCGACTGGACAAGATGCGAGGAAAGCCAGATTTACCCACCAGCCGTCCACATGATAGAAGGTCTTACAGTATGGGGAGAAATGTTTCATCTATCAGATAGGCAGCCATGCCATTCCTAGTTGTGACCTACGTGATTGGAGATGTTCTCCATAGCTGCCTGTGTCTAGGATGTTGTACTATGATCTGGGTCGGTAAATGAACATAGAATTTGCCCTAAGTGCCCAATGGTCTGTTTATCTCCATGCCAGGAAGGGCATGGAGAAGAATTGGAAAGTTGGACAACAATTCCACAGGACATTTGGCCATTACAGATCTATTACATATGACCATGGAGAGTCTAATCCATAAGCCGGGGTGGAGCCCACTGGCGTCATCAGCTCTAAAGGTCACTTGGCCCAGTTTCTCCTCTTGACTCCATAACATCAGAATTTTCGTGGGGCCTATGTGTCAGCGAAGAAACATTATTGGGTGCTGGTGACTCCATCTTTATTCTTGCACGTAGACAATGATCATCAGATGGAAAATTAAGGATTCCTGTAGAGACGCTCTCAGAACGTAAGATCAGCCAAGGGCATTATGGGCCGTGTACTAGGACACGTGCCCTGAGTGTAGGAGGTCTCCAGTGCCCACAAGACTTGTTACTTTAGTCACTTTCAGTAGATGTGCATTAGACTTTTATTCATATTTACTACCCAGCAACCAGCTCAGTCCCTGGCCGGGTTCCTACATGAAGCACTTAGGGATCCTGTAAAATCCTGCACCTGGGGCTGAGAAGGGGAAGAGTGATCTGCTGCCCCTTTTAGGCCCAGTAAGGAGGTGTTCTGGATGGGATGTGGACGGCTCCTTTAAGACCCAGGGAGGACGTGTTCCGGATGGGATGTGGACGGCTCCTTTAAGACCCAGGGAGGACGTGTTCTGGATGGGATGTGGACGGCTCCTTTAAGACCCAGGGAGGACGTGTTCTGGATGGGATGTGGACGGCTCCTTTAAGACCCAGGGAGGACTTGTTCCGGATGGGATGTGGACGGCTCCTTTAACACCCAGGGAGGACGTGTTCAGGATGGGATGTGGACGGCTCCTTTAAGACCCAGGGAGGACGTGTTCAGGATGGGATGTGGACGGCTCCTTTAAGACCCAGGGAGGACGTGTTCTGGGTGGGATGTGGACATCCCCTTTAAGGCCCAGGGAGGACGTGTTCTGAGTGGGATGTGGACGGCCCTTTAAGGCCCAGGGAGGACGTGTTCTGGGTGGGATGTGGACGGCCCTTTAAGGCCCAGGGAGGACGTGTTCTGGGTGGGATGTGGACGGCCCTTTAAGGCCCAGGGAGGACGTGTTCTGAGTGGGATGTGGACGGCACTTTAAGGCCCAGGGAGGACGTGTTCTGAGTGGGATGTGGACGGCACTTTAAGGCCCAGGGAGGACGTGTTCTGGGTGGGATGTGGACGCCCCCTTTAAGGCCCAGAGGGACGCGTTCTGGATGGGATGTGGACAGAGTTGTGAATGCGGCAGAGAGTCCTGATCTCCGCTATACAGGCTATTATAAAGTCATTGAGGGGATACATTAGATTTTCTTGAATTACCTCTAATACAATCTTTTTGCGCAGATAGCAGCTGCACCCGTGTATAAATATAATATATGTGCGATGGAAATGCTCTTTTAATATTCTAAATGTAGTTTGAAATCCTGGTGTCGTATAATATGAACTTCTAACCAGATGGTGCTGGATGACAACGTGAAAATCACCCTCTGTTCCTACAAGCCGCCCGTACACCGGATACACAGAGATGACATTGGCCGAGTGAATGCGGAGGAAAAGCTCCGACCTTCAAGTTACTAAAGAAAGTGAAGAAAAAGAGCTCAACGTAAAGAGTCCAATTGTGGCCGATAACCTATGGAAGTACTCCAAACCAGCCCTCAGATCCTGATAATAACTGCAGGGGCACTCCGTCCGGATTACAGGGGGGCAGAAGGGACAAGCCCCACAGATCCTCCACATCCTGCCACATAAACCTGGACAGTTATCTGGGCACTTTGTTGTTTGGCAGTGTATGGTGGTATTGTTGGGCACTGTATTGTTGGGAAGTGTATGGCAGTATTGTTAGGCAGTGTATGTATGGTGGTTTTGTTGGGCAGTGTATAGTGGTATTTTTGGGCGGTGTATGATGGTATTTTGGGGCGGTGTATGGCAGTATTGTTGGGCAATGTATGTATAGTGGTATTGTTGGGCAGTGTATGACGGTATTTTTGGGTGGTGTATAGCAGTATTATTTATGCTCTGATACTTGCAGATAGTGGTAGAATAATTCTATGCACTGACAGTGGTATTATTCTGCATAGTTTTGTTGTTTGTGCAGTTTATCATAGTTTTTGGATGACTATTGCTGTGATTGTGATGCTTCTAATTTTTACGTATATTTTAGCTTCATCTTTTTTTTTCTTGTAGCTGAGAGGCAACCAGTTGCCCATTAGTTACAAAACTCTTTTTCGATTGGGAGGATTTCCTGATGGATGTAACAATGGGGAGTGACAATAAACAATATAGCAGGGGGCCGAGCGGCACCATCATCAAGGGTCATTTCCTTTGTACCGGATCTCTACCCTTGAGATCACCCTGGACATCTGACCCTCCAGGCTTGCCGCCGTCTCCAAATACCACTACTACTACGTGGGGTGATAAAGCATGAACCAATTGTATCCCGGCTATGCGGGTTTATACAGGCCTGTAAGCTGTCATACGCAGTGGCCCAGATCACTAAGTCCACCCATGGCGGAGAGCCATTAATCTGAGGTGGAGCGTTTGCTCCTATTAATGACCCACAAGAAAAAGATCAAAAGTAATAGAAGTGAAAAAGTTTTTTAGCTTTTTTTGACAGAATCCTGTAGAATCCGGAACGTTAAGGAACCAAAAGACAAAAAACATTTGTTAGTTCACGGCTTGAAAATTAATGAAGATTTTAGGGATCCCGTGACGGAGTGTCCAGCCTGGGCTGATGGTGGAGATACACGCTCCTTCAGTCTAGTACAATGCCGACTTTGATGTCTCGCCCACACACATAATACTACTCCATGTTGTTTTGCCTTTCTCTCGCGCGCCCTCCAGGGCATCTTCTCGTGGTTGGCTTTTAATTAGATGTGTACTTGAAGACGTGTGAATGCGGAATCGGAATCTGCTCTGAAAGGGACGACAGTGTTATGAAAAAGAGATTAAAAAAGGGACAGGAAATAGAACAGAGATTCTGCCAAGTGGTGAGAATGGCCGGCTCTAAAGGTCAGGCCACGGGAAATTGTTCACCTGCTTTTATTCAATATTTCGCAGCTTAACTAAGAGGAATATCAGAAACGACTGTGAAATCAGGTCCGAAAATAATGCCAAGAAATAATAACTCCCTTTTATCTCTTCTGAAATTTAGAGTTTTTGTTTGATTACGTAACCAAGACTTGGCCGATCTCCGATGTACACGGGTCCAAGAAGAGAGGGGTCTGAGATAAAGGCTCACAGTGACGTCACTTACTGCTAGCATAGTTCTATCCAAGGTTGTTATATCAGGTCGACCCCTTTTCCTATACTTTATAAGACCATATGGATATCCCCCCCACAGATGTGCCTGCCCTTATCCCCCCCACAGATGAGCCCGCCCTTATCCCCTCCACAGATGTGCCCGCCCTTATCCCCTCCACAGATGTGCCCGCCCTTATCCCCCCCACAGATGTGCCCGCCCTTATCCCCCCCACAGATGTGCCCGCCCTTATCCCCTCCACAGATGTGCCCGCCCTTATCCCCCCACAGATGTGCCCGCCCTTATCCCCCCACAGATGTGCCCGCCCTTATCCCTCCCACAGATGTGCCCGCCCCTATCCCTCCCACAGATGTGCCCGCCCCTATCCCTCCCACAGATGTGCCCGCTCTTATCCCTCCCACAGATGTGCCCGCCCTTATCCCCCCCACAGATGTGCCGCCCTTATCCCACCCACAGATGTGCCGCCCTTATCCCCCCCACAGATGTGCCCGCCCTTATCCCCCCCACAGATGTGCCCGCCCTTATCCCCCCCACAGATGTGCCCGCCCTTATCCCGCCACAGATGTGCCAGCCTTATCCCACCCACAGATGTGCCCGCCCTTATCCCGCCACAGATGTGCCCGCCCTTATCCCCCCCACAGATGTGCCCGCCCTTATCTCCCCCACAGATGTGCCCGCCCTTATCCCCCCCACAGATGTGCCCGCCCTTATCCCCCCCACAGATGTGCCCGCCCTTATCCCCCCCACAGATGTGCCCGCCCTTATCCCCTCCACAGATGTGCCCGCCCTTATCCCCCCCACAGATGTGCCCGCTCTTATCCCGCCACAGATGTGCCCGCCCTTATCCCACCCACAGATGTGCCAGCCTTATCCCCCCCACAGATGTGCCGCCCTTATCCCCCCCACAGATGTGCCCGCCCTTATCCCGCCACAGATGTGCCCGCCCTTATCCCGCCACAGATGTGCCCGCCCTTATCCCGCCACAGATGTGCCGCCCTTATCCCGCCACAGATGTGCCTGCCCCTATCCCACCCACAGATGTGCCCGCCCTTATCCCGCCACAGATGTGCCTGCCCCTATCCCACCCACAGATGTGCCCGCCCTTATCCCGCCACAGATTTGCCCGCCCTTATCCCGCCACAGATGTGCCCGCCCTTATCCCGCCACAGATTTGCCCGCCCTTATCCCGCCACAGATGTGCTGTCCTTATCCCGCCACAGATGTGCCTGCCCCTATCCTACCCACAGATGTGCCCGCCCTTATCCCCCCACAGATGTGCCTGCCCTTATCCCGCCACAGATGTGCCCGCCCTTATCCCGCCACAGATTTGCCCGCCCTTATCCCGCCACAGATGTGCTGTCCTTATCCCGCCACAGATGTGCCTGCCCCTATCCTACCCACAGATGTGCCCGCCCTTATCCCCCCACAGATGTGCCCGCCCTTATCCCGCCACAGATGTGCCCGCCCTTATCCCGCCACAGATGTGCCCGCCCTTATCCCACCACAGATGTGCTTCACTTCCCCACTATATAAACTGGGAGACTCTTTCTTTTGGAGGAGATTCTGGTCTGGGATATAATGTTTTGGGGGTCTTGCATGGGCTGAGCTCTGACGTACAGGAATGCTATCTTTAATAGGTCATCCCCCAGGATGCACTGCATGGTCTGAGGGTCACCCTAGAAAGGTGCACTACCCTCAAGGACTGAGCAGATGGGGTGTTATCCGTGTTCAGGGGTCTATATAACAGCATGCAAGGGGCTAGATACATGCATCACTGCGGGATATACTGTAGTATCAGATTAGGACGGGTTGGCATTCTGCTCAGCCCAAGGCTCCTCTGTCCAGCTAACCCGACCCTCGCCCTGCTCTGTCCATCGCGGGGCAGCACCTGAAGCTTTGACTGAAACAGGTGACTTCCAGCAAGGATTCCGTCATAAAGAAGTGGGTGAGTGTGTCCCGAGGTCCCGGCTGATCTCCGCTCGCTTCCTTCTCTGTAGCTAATTCCATACTTGGCAATCCATCCGGCCATTATAGGCCATCGTTGGGCTGGAGCCGCATTTACCCTGCAGTCTGTAAATCGTGGCTTTCATGAAAGCTTCTCCCATCATTTCCCGTTTTGGCTGCAGCCTCCATCCTCCTTTATGTCAGAAACAGAACACAGATGTTGTATGGAGGGATAAGCGGGAGCGGAGAGGCAACGCGGCGGAGATTCGCAGGACCCCGGTGGCGCTTCCATAAATACATATTTTACATAAATAATTGTGATTACTGTAGTTTACCATCAAATTATTTGTTCCTGTTACTAACAAGCCTGAAGACTTCCCATTCCTCGGAGTGCTCCAGTTAGCTGGCGCGTACGGAGAATGCTAATGTGCTGCCGCAATCTCCTCTAATGACTCCGATCACTATCTTGTTTATGGAGTTAACCAGAAGGATCAGTCGGTAATATTCATGGAACGAATCTCAGGATGATAACTCAGGGCTGATATCCCAGGAGGTCAATGAAAGTGCAAAGAAAACACAACCAACAAGAACCAACCTGGTCAGAATCCGGCCCATCCTAGAGACACCCAGCATTGTGGCACTTCTCTGACTCCCATCACTAGTAGACACCCTGTATGGACTGGAGACACCGAGTATGGACTGGAGACACTGTGTATGGACTGGAGACACCGAGTATAGACTGGAGACACCGAGTATGGACTGGAGACACTGTGTATAGACTGGAGACACCGAGTATAGACTGGAGACACTGTGTATGGACTGGAGACACTGTGTATAGACTGGAGACACCGAGTATAGACTGGAGACACCGAGTATGGACTGGAGACACTGTGTATAGACTGGAGACACCGAGTATAGACTGGAGACACTGTGTATGGACTGGAGACACCGTGTATAGACTGGAGACACTGGGGGAGATTCCAGATCAGATTCCACCTTTCATTTTTCAAAGAGTCTGTGAGGAATGAAAGGTGAAATCTGATTGGTTGCCGGGGGCGACTGAGCAAGTTTCTCTTTACACCATGTTTAATAAATCTCCTCAACTGTGTATGGACTGGAGACGCAGAGTATGGACTGGAGACGCAGAGTATGGACTGGAGACGCATAGTATGGACTGGAGACGCAGAGTATGGACTGGAGACACAGAGTATGGACTGGAGACCTCGTACAGGTCTAATCATTCGGGATCCAAATCATGGGGTCCGACTGTCCACCAGTCATGGAGGTTCTTGGATACATCGGCATTATTTACATTTAATTTGTGCCTCCCATGAGAGGTCTATGCCAGAAGTATTCCCCAGTATACACCTCTGATGGAACATATATCACAGTATAGTGGTATACAGGAATATAGTATACATAAAGTCCAGTGACGGGAGCTCTGTCAGTGTTGTCTGTGTGATGACAGCCCTTCTACATGTTCTGGGTTCTGTATTTGCCTTTTAGTCCCAGTCACATCCTCAATGACCAGCACCCTCCGTGGCCTCCTCCATGATCTCTTCCATGACCTCCTCCGTGGCCTCCTCCATGACCTCCTCCGTTACCTCCTCCGTGGCCTCCTCAGTGGCCTCCTCCATGACCTCCTCCTTGGCCTCCTCCGTGGCCTCCTCCATGAGCTCCTGCATGACCTCCTCCATGACTTCCTCCGTGACCTCCTCCGTGGCCTCCTCCGTGGCCTCCTCCATGACCTCCTCCTTGGCCTCCTCCGTGACCTCCTCCATGACCTCCTCCTTGGCCTCCTCCATGAGCTCCTGCATGACCTCCTCCTTGGCCTCCTCCATGGCCTCCTCCATGGCCTTCTCTGTGGCCTCCTCATGTCTCCTGAGCTCATTCTTGACATTTTCACCTTTTATACTTTGTAACTTTGTACTTTAACTTTATAACTTTATTACAGATCATGTAAATATTTTTTTAAGATTTTTCCATTGAGTGGCAGCAGGGTATAAAAAAAATTGTGAAAACTCCTAAATTCCCCCAAAAATACATAGCATAAAAACTTGATGGAAACGATCGGTCATTTTCTGGTGACACATTCCTTTTAAAAATCATATTTTTTTTTTCACGTGTGGGAAAACTTATAAAAAGGAGTAAATATCGCCGCCTCCCGTTCTGGGCTCTAGATGTATTTTTCATGATTTTATAACTTTCATTCACACAACAGTCAGGGCTTTACTCCTGCAAGAAAAAACTTTGAGCATCACTTCTAACCTATAGATCCTGTCCAGAAAAAAAAAAGAAAGAAAGTCGAGGTTTGCTTAAAGCAAGATAACCCATGCGTGGAATAATTCAGCAAAACAACACCGGTCTGCGCCGAGGAATCAGAGCGCTTCTTGGAAGTCGGACGGAGTGTCAGAAATGTCTCTTTTGGTGCTTTGAGCCGAGTGTGAAGGATTCTGCACCTTGAAAGCTTCGGCTTTTTTTTTTTTTTTTCTCCTTAGTTTATTCTGCTTGTTGACTGAAGGATCCGTCCGGTTTGGTTCTCATTTTCAGGCTGTGAGGTTATGGCATTCCCTGAAGTTTTCTCAGAAGAAAGCGCGCTCTCGGTGGATCCTTTCACTCCGGTTTTCATGTCGTGCTCGCCTTCAGCTACGGTTCATGCGTCGGGTCTTTGAAGGTTCATGAAGAGCAAAATCTGAGGAATAAAGAATCTTCTGTCAGAAAGATTAGTTATTATTGTCTTATTTTATTAGAATTGTTCTTTATATAATAATAATAATAACAGTAATAATAATAATAATAATAATAATAATAGTAATAATAATAACAACAATAATAATAGTAATAATAATAATAAAAGCAGTAATATTAATAGTAATAATAATATTTATTATAATGAAGAGAAAAACAATAATAGTAACAATAACTTGGACATGGCTGTATAGATACATGGCCCGGCCTACAGGAGCCTGTATCTTTTCTCGTTGTTTCCTTATCTCGGCTTCCTGTAATGAGGCTGACATCGGCTCCTGGCCCGATCCTGCTCACATATCTGCAGATTATTGCAACATATCAGTGAAAAGTAATGCTCACACGTTGACCCAAATAAATCCATTCTAGGTTTCTAAAAACGTTTATTTTTCCAAATTAAATTTATTAAAATAAATAGGTGCAAAATGAAGTGTGTTTGTTAAAATAATAGTTCTTTGGATTATTTTAACAACCATTTTAATCCCAAAAATGTCTGGTTTTAAAACCCCATTTGAGAAGACTGAGGTCTCTGTACTGGGTGTAGTGCACATGGCCTGGGGCCGGGGTCACGTCCGTGTAGTACAGATACAAGCAGGGCCGGACTGGAGCTGAAACTCCCGGGGCAGGGATTGTTGGGGAGATCTATTGCTGGGATTGTTGGGGCCTGTATCAGCTCAGGGGGAGGAGGAGTTTATTACTGGAAAGACCCAGTTGGCTTGAGCCCCTATTACATAGGGCGACAGTGAGGAGCTGTCAGCGTTTGCTCCACGTGCCCTGCTCGCTATTACACAGGCGGACGATCATTACTGTATGAAAGACAAAGGACTGCAACGACAGCAACATAAAGGCTGATATCGGCCGAATATGGACAATAATCGTTCCGTGTAATAGGGCCTTTATAGACACTTCTTTTCAGGCAATGCTTCATGGGAAAAAGTATGTAAATGATCTCTCCTCCAGATGGATAAAAAATATCCGCCCCCAGGAAGACTCCTCCATTGGGGTCCGTGCTCCATCTCCTTAGGATGATTCCCACATCCGGGTCAGTGCTCTATCCCCCCAGGAAGATTCCCCCATTGGGGTCAGTGCTCTATCCCCCCAGGAAGATTCCCCCTTTGGGGTCAGTGCTCTATCCCCCCAGGAAGATTCCCCCTTTGGGGTCCGTGCTCCATCTCCTTAGGAATATTCCCCCATTGGGGTCTATGCTCTATCCCCTTAGAAATATTCCCTAATTGGGGTCCGTGCTCCATCCCCCCAAGAAGATTCCCCTGTTGCAGTCTGTGCTCTATCCCCCCAGGAAGATTCCCCCTTTGGGGTCCGTGCTCCTCAGCTGTACAGAGCTGGTCGGTCAGAGCCTTGTGTCCGCAGGTATTCAGATGTCTTAATACTGTAATTCTTTTGTACAATCTGGAGCCTCCCTTTAATCAGACATTGATACACTTTATAGTGATCAGTAATGACTGCAGCGATCGGCGCGGCTACGCGGCACAATGATGGTAATAAGTGGATAGGACGAGACACAGCGACAGGCGGGAAGATGCATTTGGCGGAATCTCACTTTATTACTTCAATAAACTCTCATTACCCTTAATATGTAAAGTGCGCTGCTAACCGCGGCCTGGAGGTGCGGAGCGGCCGTCACCGGCAGGAGATTTAGCGGCCGAGCCGAGATTTCTGCCCCAGTTCTAATGTGCAAAACAGTAAATCAGGTTCTGAAGGACGATCGTTTGCATCTAAAATACGGAAGCGCTCGGATCCGATTCTGTCTGGGAAATTTGTGGTTCTCATTTCACTTTTTGTTACAATTCTAAATGGGAGCAGAGAGGAAACGTGCGGAGCGAGAGCAGCTGGGGCCGTAAAAACCGATGGGAACACCGGTGTGCTGGCCGAGAATGGAGCAAGACTTACTCCCAGCCCATGGGCAGGGGGGGCACTGAGATGTAATACCACACACAGTCTGTGGACAGGGGGGCGCTGAGATGTAATACCACACACAGTCTGTGGACAGGGGGGCGCTGAGATGTAATACCACACACAGTCTGTGGACAGGGGTGGCACTGAACTGTAATGCCACACACAGCCTGTGGACAGGGGGGCGCTGAGATGTAATGCCACACACAGCCTGTAGACAGGGGGGCGCTGAACTGTAATGCCACACACAGCCTGTGGACAGGGGGGAGCTGAGATGTAATGCCACACATAGCCTGTGGACAGGGGTGGTGCTGAACTGTAATGCCACACAGCCTGTGGACAGGGGGGCGCTGAGATGTAATGCCACACACAGCCTGTAGACAGGGGTGGTGCTGAACTGTAATGCCACACACAGCCTGTGGACAGGGGGGCGCTGAGATGTAATACCACACACAGCCTGTGGACAGGGGGGCGCTAAACTGTAATGCCACACACAGCCTGTGGACAGGGGGCGCTGAGATGTAATGCCATACACAGCCTGTGGACAGGGGGGCGCTGAACTGTAATTCCACACACAGCCTGTGGGCAGGGGGGCGCTGAGATGTAATACCACACAGACTGTGGGCAGGGGGGGCGCTGAGATGTAATGCCACACACATCCTGTAGACAGGGGGGCGCTGAACTGTAATGCCACACACAGCCTGTGGACAGGGGGGCGCTGAGCTGTAATACCACACACAGCCTGTGGGCAGGGGGGCGCTGAGATGTAATACCACACAGCCTGTGGACAGGGGGGCGCTGAGATGTAATGCCACACACAGCCTGTAGACAGGGGGGCGCTGAACTGTAATGCCACACACAGCCTGTGGACAGGGGGGCGCTGAGCTGTAATACCACACACAGCCTGTGGGCAGGGGGGCGCTGAGATGTAATACCACACACAGCCTGTGGACAGGGGTGGTGCTGAGATGTAATGCCACACACAGCCTGTGGACAGGGGGGCGCTGAGATGTAATACCACACACAGCCTGTGGACAGGGGGGCGCTGAACTGTAATGCCACACACAGCCTGTGGGCAGGGGGGCGCTGAGATGTAATACCACACAGACTGTGGGCAGGGGGGGCACTGAGATGTAATACCACACACAGCCTGTGGACAGGGGGGCGCTGAGCTGTAATACCACAGGTGAGACGCTGTTTCTTTCTAATAATTTGCCTTTAAGTCCTTTAACCTAACAATTGTGGAAAGGAGACTGCCGTATACCAGGGGGCTTGTGCGGTGTTGTGGCAGCTCTGTGGTTGGTGGGTCACTTGGGCACGTGTCACGGTAGGCTGGAGTGGTGTTGGTACCCATCCCCGGACAAACAGGCACGTCCCTCGAAATTTGAGAAGCCCAAGTGTAACCTGGTGTGTAGCTGCGGGTGCAGGAAGAATAGACCACAGTCCGATAGCTTAAACAAGATAACGTCCGTTCATTTAGAGTCTTCAGTGCAATACTGTAATAACACTTTGTAACTGCAGGTGCAGGCGAGAGGTAGTAGTAGTCAACTGTAGAGGTTAGAATAGAGGAGCGTCTTGAGGGCCCTGTCCAATGTAGCTGTGTACTCTGCCGGGATAACATAGTAGAGGAGAAGAGAAGATACTCGTACTCACGTATAGATATCTATGATCTGATCACCTTACGCCCTAAAGTGTTAGGATACCCGTCCTGCTAGGGTAGTACGAGGTTCCAGGTCCCTGCATTTGGTTAAACAGACTTTCCAGGCTTTCCCAGAATAGCTGTGCGTTACCGTAGGATACGTAGGCGTAATCTGCAGCTTTGTCCTACTGGGGTCAGTACCTAGCCTCAGGTATACTGGCCTGTGTAGTGTAGGGAGTATCCCTGGCGTGGACACGGTTCTCCTCAGAGGACTTCCTTCCTCCTGAGCGGTCTACCCTGCATGCTAGCTGAAGTTACTTCCATAAAAGAAAGTGTAAGTCTCTCCGTCCCTGGCAAGGGTCCTGGCCTGGGCTTGCTGACGGCAGTTTATACTGCGCATCCATCCACCTATAGATCTCGTCACTTCTAATCCTTATTTTATAAAAGGTAAAAAATAAGCAGAATTTCTGACATTTTGTTAAATTTTATGGTTAGAAAAAATCTCCCCGGAGGAGAAAGCAGTTTTCCGGGCGGTTTCCCCAAAGCAGCCGGTGTGCGAAGCCGGAGAAGGAGCCGGAGTAATAGACACCAGACAAGATGTCATCTCCGGTTACCTCTGCGCACGATTAATGTGCATAATAAATAGACCAAATTGAAAGTGGAGGCAACGCAGCATGAATGAGTAATCCGGCGCCGGCCAAAATACTCGACTCTCTTTGATCTTGACATCAGTGGCTTAATTACACAAGACATATGTAAGAGGAAGACTATGTGGCAGCTATTAGTCAGCGACCATATGGTAAGAGCAGTATGGCATGTCTGATTATACCTTATCATTCCTCCCGCTCTGTCATTGTGCCGGGACCAGAGACCTTCTCATCCCGATGAAACCATCGTCTGTTCTACACGACGTGTGAGGGATCAGCAGGAGACGATCACAGGATCAGGAACCATCACCAGCATCTGGCCGTCCTGCTGGTTGGGTATAAAGCCCATCGGAGAGCTCTCCCAATAATACAGATATCTTCTCCTTTCCTTACCCCCCGGCTCGGCATGTCCTGCTATGGTTTAGTGATGCTCTGTCCAGGGTTGCTTATGCGGCATGTGTCTATATGTCACCCCCAATGGCTGTGATGGGTATTGCAGGCTGTATATGCTGTGTGTCTGTATGTCGCCCCCAGTGGCTGTGATGGGTATTGCAGGCTGTATATGCTGTGTGTCTGTATGTCGCCCCCAATGGCTGTGATGTGTATTGCAGGCTGTATATGCTGTATGTCTGTATGCCGCCCCCAATGGCTGTGATGGGTATTGCAGGCTGTATATGCTGTGTGTCTGTATGTCACCCCCAGTGGATGTGATGTGTATTGCAGACTATATATGCTGTGTGTCTGTATGTCGCCCCCAATGGCTGTGATGGGTATTGCAGACTGTATATACTGTGCCTGTATGTCGCCCCCAGTGGCTGTGATGGGTATTGCAGGCTGTATATGCTGTGTGTCTGTATGTCGCCCCCAGTGGCTGTGATGGGTATTGCGGGCTGTATATGCTGTGTCTGTATGTCGCCCCCAGTGGCTGTGATGGGTATTGCAGACTGTTTATGCTGTGTCTGTATGTCGCCCCTAGTGGCTGTGATGTATATTGCAGGCTGTATATGCTGTGTGTCTGTATGTCTCCCCTAGTGGTTGTGATGAGTATTGCAGGCTGTATATGCTGTGTGTCTGTATGTCGCCCCCAGTGGCTGTGATGTGTATTGCAGGCTGTATATGCTGTATGTCGCCTCCAGTGGCTGTGATGGGTATTGCAGACTATATATGCTGTGTGTCTGTATGTCGCCCCCAGTGGCTGTGATGTATATTGCAGGCTGTATATGCTGTGTGTCTGTATGTAGCCCCCAGTGGCTGTGATGGGTATTGCAGGCTGTATATGCTGTGTGCCTGTATGTCGCCCCCAGTGGCTGTGATGGGTATTGCAGGCTGTATATGCTGTGTGTCTGTATGTCGCCCCCAGTGGCTGTGATGTATATTGCAGGCTGTTTTTCCGCCATCTTGAGGCTATGTATAGAATGTTTAGGGTTCGCACATTTATTACTGTAAACTGTTATTATACAAAGTGATGTTAGATTCTCCAGCTGGCGATTTGCAGGGGGCGGCAATGGAGCAAAGCGGGTTCCGCTGTTCCTACAGACCCCTCATTCTATAGATGGTTTAACCCTTTGTTCTCTCAGCTTATATGGAACATTGCCCAGAATTCTCTCTTCTGGTGGCATTAGGCTGGATGGCTGCCAGATTATGGTGTGTGCAAGAACTTAACAAGCCCGGAACTTACGGCGGCGGCAGCGGCTTTCTACATAAGTTGTAATTCCTTCTTCCTCTTTGTTGTCGGTGAAGATTCTCTTACTTTCTGGTCTGCCTGGTGTGGCTCCGAGTGCCGGCCATACAGAGAGGGGTGGCCGTGTTCTTCTAGACGACCTCACCGCCGGCCGGGCTGCTGGGCGCCCAGGGGGGCAGACATTTGGGGGACGCCCCTTCCATCAGACGTGTTGTTATTATTAGAGATGAGCGAACCGGCTGAGGTTCGGGGTCATATGAACCTGAACGCTCGGCTTCTGATTCCCGCTGTCTGCCCGCTCCGTGGAGAGGGTGGATACAGCCGGAGGACCGCCTGGAAAACTGGGATACAGCCACAGCCATAGGCTGTATCCACCCTCTCCACGGAGCGGGAAGACAGCGGGAATCAGAAGCTGAGCGTTCAGGTTCATACGACCCCGAACCTCAGCCGGTTCGCTCATCCCTAGTTAATATATAATGTGCAGCTATGGGATATTCTGGTGTGTAATATAAGGGCTGCCCATCTCGCCTCCTATATAAAAGGGGTCGGCCATGTTATATTGTTACCTATCTCCTTCCCATGGAGATGTCTGGCAGATTGTGGCAACTGATGCCCTACTACTGGGAAGTGTCTGAGGGGTGGGGCTTAACCAAGGGGGCAGGGCTTAATGATCTTTTGGGTGGGGGGAGGGCTCCTGCTGAGGAGGAGGAGGGGGCAGACATGGCTGAGCTCCTGGGGATACACTAAGAAGATTTATGTATCTCCACATGAGGTAATGGGGAAGATTTAAGGGGTTGTTCACCCCCAACAAAAAATCTTTCAAATCAACTGGTGCCAGAAAGTAGCAGAGATTTGTAATTTACTTCTATTAAGAAAACTCCAATCTTCCAGTACTTATCAGCTGCTGAATGTCTTGCAGGAAGTAGTCTATTCTCTCCAGTTTCCCAGTACTTTTCAGCTGCTGTATGTCCTGCAGGAAGTGTTGTATTCTCTCCAATCTGACACAGTGCTCTCTGCTGCCACCTCTGTCCATGTCAGGAACTGTCCAATCTTCCAGTACTTTTCAGCTGCTGTATGTCCTGCAGGAAGTGTTGTATTCTCTCCAGTCTGACACAGTGCTCTCTGCTGCCACCTCTGTCCAAGTCAGGAACTGTCCAGAGCAGGAGAGGTTTTCTATGGGGATTTGCTGCTATACTATTATTGTATGCTATAACATAGGATGATGAGTGCATTGTTAGTGGATGGGCCCCGGCCTCGGCCTCTCCTGTGTATCCGTGAGCGAGTGATGCAGAAATGTCACCGATATCAGGAACCTCCTCATATTAGCAGCCGTGACCTCCAGACAGGAGAACAGATGCTGCCGACCTCCAGGGCATTAACGCTGCACCCGGGATGGGAGGAGGAGGGGGCAGGATCAGTCATGTCTCCTCTCTATAAGATGGAGGGCGGCGGTTTCCTTCCACATCGTCTGCCGGGACATATGCGGCATATACGCACCCAGATGTAGCCGAGCCGACATTTGGCAGAGCTCACGGGGATGAAGTTTTCGCCAAGGTTTTATCTGCTATTGCAATAAAGTAAAGTATTAAGGCGTTTAGTGACCTTGTGGCCTGGCTGACCACGACCTTCCCTGACAGCCACAGCCGTCTGCCAGGGAGCCTGTAGTCAGACCCAATGTGATGCAGGATATCTATAGGATAGATGCTTCAGTATGGGGAGGATTCTCTTCTGTTAGAGCCCTACCTGTCCTCGCTCCTTGCTCCCCACTCACTGTCTGTGCTAGTACACTCACCGACATCATGGGGGGGGGGGGTGTCTGCGGGAGGGGCGGCCTGGAGGGAGGTGGCCAATAGAGGAGAGCGCCGGTCCG